>NW_005871070.1:11732815-11746050 GCF_000147115.1 Myotis lucifugus | reverse complement strand
GAATAGCAAGTATAAGGCACTGTGCCAGGATGACAGGTCACAGAAGAAAGGGACGTTTTATTTTGCCCACATTTCGAACCAGGAGCCTGCATTTCATGTTGCACGGGGCCCTGCAAATCCATGGCCAACCCCGGTCCTGGGACTCCCACCGATAACACGCTAGTCACCATCACGCAGGCTCTTCCCAGCGCACACCTACACCTCACAGCCCTGGGCTGCGTGCATGTGTGAGAGGCGTGGCTATGCGGTGCGTAAACGTGGCTGTTGCCCTGTGGTGCCGTCACTGCGTGGTGACCAGTCGGTGGCCAGCCCACTCCCCCAAGTGCTCGGCTCCACTTGCTGCCTCACGCCACACGCCAGCCGTGCCGTTTCTTCCTGTCGGCTGGTGTCCACTCTGGGTTTGTTTTAGCCCAGGGAACACGTGGTGGCTTCCGAACAAAAAGGCTTTACTGTTTTCTTCCCCAACCACCAGGGCTGAGCGGGGGTCTTCAGGGTGGGGAGGGATGCTTATTCCCGGTGACCCCACCATCGGTGCCTGAGCAGGGCTGGCCGAGCCCAGAGGTCTCTTAAGGGGCATCTCTGGTCCACAGGAATGTGTGTGAACAAACCTCCCACCACAGGTGTAAGCTGTCGCCCACTCACAGCACACGGGAAGGAGGGGACGGCAGAAGAGTCAGGGTGCAGAGCCCTGTCCCGCCACGTGTGGTCACACCAGGACCTGCTGTCGCCAGCACTGGGGCCGGCGCCCCTGCGGGAACATGACCCTGCCCTGTGTGGCTGGGTCAGAGGCTCCAAAATTCTCAGCAGGAAATCCGTGTGCTGAACCCCTTAACCTGGCCGCTTCCGTGGCTGAGGGTGGAGCACAGGTGGGCCGTGGTAAGGACCCGCCCTTCCAGAGGCAGAAACTGTGTTTTGTGGGCGTGGACCACTCCCAAGAGCTGTCCAGCAGGTTTGCCGGTTGTGAAATAGAAGTCAAGGGCAAACACCACAGCCTCATCAGATAGGAAAGAAAACAGAGAAAAACTCCGAGCACTCGGGAGAAACCCCACTGGGAGGGACTGTAAAGTCCTCTTTGGAGGGGTCCAAGGACTCTCTGTTCTCCCCAAACTTGGGTCAAGCCATCTCCCTAAGCGTGGCCTGTATTCCCCACGCCAGTCTTTCCGAGCTGCTGGCATAAACACATCCGAGTAGGCCTTTGGGTAAATGCTAGTAAATGGATAAGGACTGAAAAGAGATAAGTGGTACGTTTATGTTGTAAAAATTAGCTTAAATATGACTTTCTTTCAAATTGACCCCATGCACCGCTCACATTGTTACGTGACTAAAGGCTCCTACATAGACCCACAGCCCATCTGCAGACTAGCGGGTGTGAATAGAGCTAAAAATGATTTTAATTGTAAAAACACTCATCTTGAGCGATGAGTTACACACATACTCTGAATAGGACAATTTCTCAAAGTTCTTATTTTAATAGCAGTTTTAAAAACAGCCACCTTGCATTGAACACTCCCCTCGAATTCCCCTTTCAGGCGAACTGGGTACACATGCCCGTTGGAGAAGTTACATTTCAATTACACTGAGTCCCAAGTTCGCCTTGTGCCTGCGCGGGGCCTTGCTATTGCTCATCTCACGCAAGGAGAAGAGCTAAATGGAGTGGGCGTGAGCTTATTTACTAGTAATTGTCCTGACCCTGTCAGAGGGATGACATTATAATCTCATTTCTGAGGAGATAAAGAAATCGAAGAGATGGAGAGATAGGCGGCTTTGCCCAGGTCCATCCCTGCTGGCAGGGCGCCAGACGGGCACTCGAGTCCACAATGACCGGCATCCAGAGACCTTGCTCTAAGCCACCACACTCTGCACCTCCGCCTGCTGTACTTGGGACAGTCCGTGTCATTTCTGGGTTATGACCTTGGGACAATCCTAGGGAGACACTGGCCCTGCCCTTGTGGGACTGAAGTCAAAGAGAAGTGAGCTTTGCTTTTCATTTATTCCCCCAGGCCTTGCCCCTAGCACCTCGCCATTAGCACCTCGCCCATTAGCACTTTTCCATTAGCACTTTCCCCATTAACACCTCACATCCACCCTCTGGGGAAGGTGCAAACTTGGATGCCAGTTAAAGGAAACGCCTTAGATTTCCTCCCAAGCAGACTACAAGGCATCTCCCTGTTGTGACTGGCCCACTTCATTCCCGGTTTCCTGTTCAGTGAAAGGAGAGACTTGGCTATCAGAACCGCCTGAATGTCTGTCTAGCAGCAAAGGTCCCCTGAAGGCTCCTTTGCACGTGTCCATTTCTAGGGGGAGCTCTGAGCAGCCGCAAACTCAGAGGCAGCTGGGTGACTCCAGGGCACCTTCCCTCCTCCCTGGGGAGACCCGGGAATGGGGCAACTTACGAAGCAGATACTCAGCCGTGTCCTGTTCATAGTCAGCATCATCTGGGAAGTGGTCGATTTTCTTGCAGACCCCTCGGAACGCCCCTGTGGGAACAAACATGGTCCTGAGCGAGGGTGACGAGGGGGTGTGGGTGGCGGGGGCGGGGGGGAGCAGAGTCTCTGCCTGGACCCAGCCCCACTCCTCAGCCCCATGGTGAAGACCCGCCTGGGTTGTTGGGGTTGTGGTGGGATGTGTGGAGGCTGGCCCATCAGCATCTTTCTTAGGGCACAAAAAGGAGCCAGTAGAGGAAAACAAGAAGAAACAGACAGGAATTTTCTGTTTTCTAGATGCTGCATGGTGTTGGGATCCATTTAGAAGAGCAGAGAACTATGAAGCACAGGCACTCATGTTGAGGACTGTCCTCTTTCCTTTCTCCCAACCAGCTCGGGAACCGGGAGAAGGGCGCGGAACGTCACATAGAACTTCCCTGCCCGCCTCGCAGGCGCTGAAGATGGGCATAGGCATTTGCTTGTGCCCACCAGGTGAAGGCAGCACTGGAATTCCCATCCAGATGTGCTGGCTCCTGGGGACAGGTTCCAGGCCCCCCAGGAGGAGCCACTCCCCCAACAATGGGCACGGCTGGCACAGGACCACCCCCCCTCCCCTGACAGACTCTAAGGCTCACCCTTCTGGCAGCTGCATGGCTGCATCTTGGGGAAAGTGACTGTCAGTATTTCCCTTCCTTTTCTTTCCTCAACATCAGCTTGACTTAACTCATTGTGGGTGTTTGATAGTCGATGTGGGTGTTTGTTAACTACCCAATTAACCGATCTCTGGGGGCAGCTAATGGCTCCGCCAGTTCTTATACATGACAAACAACTCCAGAACTTCTCACCACAGCAGCACGGGATTGTGCGTTAGCGTTCCGGTCTCTATCACAGAGGTTGAGTGGAGGCGCAGGGCAGGTGTCGTGGACAGCGGGCAAGGTTTAGAGTCACACAGAGCCTGGCTTTTGCTGTGAGAATTACGTTAGGTGACATGTGAAGATGAGCTCATGGTTTGCAAAGCTCTGGGCATGTCAGAATAATGGTGGACACTTACCGTGCTTCCAATGGGCCAGGCACAGAGCCGAAGCCCGGCTTTCCTTCTCCACTCAGTTGGGCAGCCCCAGGCGATGGGCTATTCACAGGGACATTTGATGGTGAGGCCAGAGGACCACAGAGGGGCTCAGGCATCACCACTGGAGGTGGGGAACCTAAGCCCACGGTTTCCCATGACACTATGGATGTAACTGTTATTATGATGGGTATTATTATCTTACTAGAGGCCCGGTGCACAAAAATTTGTGCACTCGGGGAGGTCCCTCAGCCAGGCCTATGCCCTCTTGCAGTCTGGGACCCCTCGGAGGATGTCCACCTGCTCTCTTAGGCCAGCTCCCTGGGGGATCGGGCCCAAGCTGGCAGTCAGACATCCCTCTGGCAGCCCGGCAGCCCTCGGGGGATGTCCACTTACCAGCAGGGAGCAGACCTAAGCTGCAGTCGGACATCCTTAGTGCTGCTGAGGAGGCAGGAGAGGTTCCTGCCACCACCGCTGTGCTGGCAGCCATCAGCCTGGCTTGTGGCTGAGCAGAGCTCCCCCTGTGGGAGCACACTGACCATCAGGGGGCAGCTCCTGCATTGAGTGTCTGCCCCCTGGTAGTCAGTGCATGTCATAGCGACTGGTTGAGCAGCCTTAGCATATCATTAGCATATTACACTTTGATTGGTTGAACATATGACTGGACACTTGTCATATTAGGCTTTTATTATATAGGATATAATAAGGGGGCTTCGAGCCAGAGGCATCTCAGAATAAATGCGATGCACTGTGAGGCCATCCTCTTGGGCTCCGAACCAGGAAGGGGTGTCCTGGCCAAGAGACCTAAAGACTCAAGGAAAGTCTTGGGAGAAAGAAAATTCATAACTTCTTTCCTGATATTGAAAAAAAGCATTCATTGTTTTTCTTTTCACACGTCCCTGGTTGTTTTAAGCCCCCTGCCCTTCCAACTGGCTGGGTGTAAGTCGGAATAAGTCACCTGTTGAGCACACACCAAATAGCACATACCATTCTGAGCACTTTACCTGTTTTATCTTCTGTGGTTTTTTTTGTGTTTTTTTTTTTAATCTTCACCCGAGGATATTTTTCCATTGATTTTCAGAGAGTGGAAGGGAGGTAGGAAGAGGAGATAGAGGGGGAGAGAGAGAGAGATACGAGAGAGATACACTGGTTGATTGTCTCCTGCATGCGCCCTGACCCAGGCCGGGTACACACACCCTTGACTGGGAATCCAACCTGTGACCCTAAGGACCGACACTCTAACCCAGTGATGGTGAACCTTTTGAGCTCGGCGTGTCAGCATTTTGAAAAATCCTAACTTAACTCTGGTGCCGTGTCACATATAGAAATTTTTTAATATTTGCAACCATAGTAAAACAAAGACTTATATTTTTGATATTTATTTTATATATTTAAATGCCATTTAACAAAGAAAAATCAACCAAAAAAATGAGTTCGTGTGTCACCTCTGACACGCGTGTCATAGGTTCGCCATCACTGCTCTAACCACTGAGCGACCGGCCAGGGCTGTTTTGTCTTCTTTAGCTCTCAAAATACTAGTAGCTATTTGAGGCACCTGGTCGTCTAAGCCTATTTTCCAGAGGAGGAAACGGAGGCTTAGTGAAGTGAGTGCATTCCCTATGGACACAGCTCCCAGTGGCCACTCCAGGGCAAGTCTGCCCGGCTCCACGTTCCTGCCCAGCACTGTGACTGCTCTCGCTTCCGCACGCATAGAGCTGGAAGCGCAGACCTTTGCTAGGAGGCTTTGTGATAGTTTTGTGGTCCATCCGCTTGTATCAAACTGGACCAGCAGTTCTCCATCAACCAAGCTGTTCCCATGATCTACGTGGGGGCACAGAGCAGGGGGAGGGCAGCGGTTGTGTGACCACCTATTGTTAGCTGTCTTACATCCTCCAACAAAGATTTCCTGGGAAGAAGGGTTCAGCTGAAGATGAAATGCAAACCCTCCTAAGACAGACCAGCCAGAACCACGTGGTGATAAGGACCTGCGCGCATGCCTGCGCCTGCGTGTGACCTGGGCCTCCCCCAGGAGGCCTAAGGCGGCTTGAAGCGAGCGAGGACTTAGAGCGGCACACCCCGCAGCTTCCAGAGAAACAGCGTCTGTTTTTCTCACAGTCCATGAGCTAAGAATGGTTTTGCATATTCAGGTGGTTGGGAAAAAAGTCAAAAGAATAATATTTTTTCATGACATGTAAAAAACACGTGTGCAATTCAAATTTCAGTGTTTGTAAATAAAATTGTATGGGAAAAGCATTACCCCCTGTTTACAGCGTTTACGCTGCAATGACAGAGAAGGCGAGGCTGCAAACAGCCCCTGACTGTCTAGGAAAGCCTTGCCGATCCCTCATCTGAAGATCTCTGCCCTGGGTGGCGGCACAAACTCTGGAGTCTGGGCCTTCCTGGGACAGAGGACACGGCGCAGGGGGCACTCCCAGAGCAGAGGTCAGGCGCCACGGCTTGCAGAACGGCGTGCGGTCTGGGTTCTCGTTTTGCTTTGTGTGCGATATTTCGGTGCATCTTTTGTAAAATTTAAATATGCTTCTGCGGTTTGAAATTTAGGATTTGTCACATGAAAGCTTGACGTGCAGATTCTCTTTGAGGAGGAGGCGCTCTGGCCCACGTTCCCCTGGGGCAACGACCCCTGCAGGGCCCCCACCCCCCAGGCCTTGTCACCGAGGCCCCTGCGCGGATGACCTCCCGAACTCAGCCTCTTCTGCACAGTGACGACAGCCACAGCTCACGGCGCCGTCAGAAGGGACCCAGGCAGCGGTAGAGGCACAGCGCCAGCCCTGTGCTCAGCGCCTTCCTCCTGACTTAATCAGGCACCAGCGTAAGCACTTAGTGCAGTTCCTGGCACGTGGTTAGGAACTCGGTGAATTAGAGCTATGACTACCGGGGATGTCGGTAGGTATTTTAGGACCAGAAGAGACACGCTGGTGTCGTGGCGGGTTTTAAAAAGCAACATAAAGGAAAGAGAAGCAGGAGTTTCCCCGAGGGTGACTCCACGCTGAACGAAGCCGCTGGCACCTCGTCATACGCGCCCCGACAGTGGGCTGGGCCGTGCGTGTACTAGTAAGCGGCATCTTGCCGGCTCCCAGAATACCCACTGTTAGCGTGTCTGCGCTTCCTCTCGGGCTCTCTCTCCCCGAGCTTGCACACACACGTGGTTTTATAAAATTGGGCTCATGCTGCTCTTCTCAACTCCATATTCTCAGGAGTATTTCCCCATCAGTAGATCACAGGGAAGTAGGATGGGGTGGACCTGCTCCTGAACAGCAGAGGGTGGGACCAAGAGCGACGTCGGCCACAGGCACCTGCGGGCACGCAGTCGGAAGCAGAGACGGCCCTGTCCTCGCACAGTTGCAGCTAAGGCCCCGGGGGCCGAGAGCATGGGAGCCGGGAAGAGGAGCGGTGCAGCTTGGTCTGGGGGAGAGACCCAGTGGTCACAGGTGAGAGGCGATGGGAACCCGGGTGGGGCGGGCTGAGAGCGAGGCTGTGAGGACCCGGGCCCGGTAAGAGGTTTGGGATGGAGAGAGCCGGCAGAGGCTGCCTGAGACTGGCTTGGGGGGTGGGGTGGGGTCTCATCCTGGGTAGAGACGATTGTGCTGATGGTTCATCTGTGGCTCAGACAAGGGAAGCACCCTTCCTTCACGTGAGGAAGGGCACACCTTCTTAAAGGGGAATCTCAGAAATATTCCATTAGAACCAAGAACGAGAGGCGGATGCCCACCCCCACCACCACCTCTATTAGACCACGGTTCTATAAGTGCCCGGGCAAGAAGCAGTAAGACAGAGCGAAGAGTTCAAACAAAAGAGAAAAGAGGCTGAAATGACCGTTTTCCAGGTGATAGAGTGGCTACTGAGGAAGCTGAAGGCTCTGCCAGAAAAACTTCAGAGTGAATGCAAGAGCCCAGTAAGGTGACTTCTTGAGATACTAAACCACACAATGAGACTGCAATAATGAAGTCATTGTGGTCCTGACATTAAAAAATAACATTTATTAGGATATTTTTTCAATGCAGAGGAATATTACAAAGAAAATAGGAAGCAGCCCATTATTCCATATTCAGATAATCCATGTAAAATTAAAAGAATATATGTACACAGAAAACTCAGTGTATATAAAAAGCATTAGATTAAAACTAAAAAGCATCTCCCTCATCGCCCAAAATTCTCTCACCTAATAACTTAATAGAGTGATTTTTGTTAACTGAACGTTGATGGAATCATGTGTAAGCTGAGATCCGCAGGTTAATTAAAAGTTAATCAGAGTAAGGGAGGCGTGTCGCTTCAGGCAACATGTGTGATGATGAGAGAGATGTCATTTGGGAACTCAGAGTAGCTCAGGGTGTTAGAGGATCGAAGGTGGTTGGTCTGGGGACAGATCCAGCGGTTACAGGTGAGAGGTGAGAGGTGATGGGCTGTGACAACTGGTTGATTCAACCTTTGTCCTCTCCCTCTCTCCTTCCTTCTTTCCTCCCTCCTTTCTTCCACCCAAATTTAATGAGCACCCATGGTGTACTAGAGCTATGTGAAGGCCTGAGACCCTGTCCGCATTGGGGAGAGCCTGCAGACCAGCGAGCCAATGAGCAGGACCGCTGTGCCTCGGGGCGACACGGCCGTGCTCACTGTGCATGGGCGAGGGCAGGCGGTGAGGGCAGGCTGTGAGGGCAGGCGGCGAGGGCAGGCGGCGAGGGCAGGCAGCGAGGGCAGGCAGTGGCGGTTTTGAACAGGGTCCCTGGGCAGACACTTGAGCTCAGGCCTGAGTGAAGGGAGGGGCCGGTTTTGTGCAGAGCCAGAGGGGCTTTAGTCTGAGGACCAGGAGGGAGGTCCGTGGGGCTAGGACGGCGTATCATGGCAGTCTCACCAGGCCCTCCTCGCGTCCCTTCAGCGGCGGGTCTCTGGAATATCCAGGCGGTTGGGTGGCACGAGGACCAAGGTCAGGTCCCCCCTTCCTTGGGGTTGGGTGACCTAAAGGACCCATGCGGTCCTGGGTGGTTTCCGAACAAGGGAGGCGGCAGGGCGGGGCAGCGTGGACCACGGGAGCCGCGTCCTGGGCGAGCGGTGCGTCCAGGCTCCGTGGCTCCGTCTCCTGGTGTTTCCCTGCGATCTCGCACGGCGCCCAGCCTGGGCCCCGGGCCTGGCCAGCAAGTCAGGAAGCCGAGTGAGGCTGCTTGGCTGTGAGTCTTCACACACAGGTCGGATTCTCGCCACCTGGAGGAAATGGAGGCTGCCCTTCAGCAGGACGTGTCTGACCTCTAGAGGGGTCGTGTGGTGCAGTGGCTGCAGCACAAGCGTGGGGGCCCTCAGGCTTGAGTTTGAATCTCTGCTCCTCCACTCATTAACTTACTCGGGGGGTCTTGGCTGAGTCATTTATTCCCCCGAGCCTTGGTCTTCTTTTCTCTAAAACATCGATAATCTGCAGGTTGTTGGGAGTTTTCAGGGTGGCAAGAAGAGGGTTACCGCGGGACAGCATGCTGTTCCTCGTTCTGTTTTGGCCATGGGGGTGAGAGGGCACCAGTGGGCAGCAGGGGGATGGCCTCCTCTCGTCACGCTCACATAGACGCACACACATACGGGAGCTCTGTGTGTGGCGCACACGCGGAGGGTAATGTAGGCAGGAGCCCAAGGGGATATGACACTCCAGCAGGGACAAGCTTAGACTGCCTGCCGTGCCGGGTGGACAAGGGCCAGGCCGAGCCTTTCCGGGTCGTCTCTGGCAGCTCTGCGCTTCCTGTTTTAGCCTCGAGTCAGGAGATCCTGGACCCAGAGCAGAGAGGCCTGGGAATCGTCTGCAGCCCCGAAGGGAGACCCCGCGTCTGCAGCCCTGAGGGGAGACCCCACGTCTGCAGCCCCGAGGGGAGACCCCACGTCTGCAGCCCCGAAGGGAGACCGTGAACGGGAGGCAGCCATGCCCTGCGTCCCTCTGCAGGGAAGGAGAGGACGCCGGCAGGGCCGCTCCCTGGTTCTCCTGGAGGGGCCCTCTTGCGAGCAGCCCACACTGATGGTCCTGGAGCAGAATTCGGTGACTGTGGCACCAGCCGACCAACAAGAGACATTATTTCTGAGCAGTCTCGGCAGTTACCATGTGCCCAGAGCGAGTGGGACACCCCTAACCAGCCCACCCAGCCCAGCAACAGTGCCCAGAACCTGGTCCAGCCCAGAAATACAGCCACACAGGCCCAGAGCTCGACACCTGTCCCAGCCACGAGTCCCACTGGTGCACCCACATTCCAGGCTCCAAAGTCCAGCTCAGAGACCCAGGCCAGGGTTGCCTGGAGCTAGGGCCCTGGGCCCGCAACGGGGGCCTTCTGTGAGGGCCATGGTGATGAACTTGCCTTGAGAAATCAGAAAAGAGGAAAAACATCGCATTTGTCTATGCCCTGAGTGCTTGGGTTAGGAAAGCAAAAGTAACTGCCTGACTGTAAGAATGTTCAGGTTCCTGTGTTACAGCAGGTTTTCATTATCACAGGATACGGATACCTTAAAGCATGGGCTGCACATGGAGCATGTTCTCAGCGTGGGCTGCACAGGGAGCATGTTCTCAGTGTGGGCCGCACAGGGAGCATGTTCTCAGCGTGGGCCGCACAGGGAACATGTTCTCAGCGTGGGCTGCACAGGGAACATGTTCTCAGCGTGGGCTGCACAGGGAGCATGTTCTCAGCGTGGGCTGCACAGGGAGCATGTTCTCAGCGTGGGCCGCACAGGGAGCATGTTCTCAGCGTGGGCCGCACAGGGAGCATGTTCTCAGCGTGGGCTGCACAGGGAGCATGTTCTCAGCGTGGGCTGCACATGGAGCATGTTCTCAGCGTGGGCTGCACAGGGAGCATGTTCTCAGCGTGGGCTGCACAGGGAGCATGTTCTCAGCGTGGGCTGCACAGGGAACATGTTCTCAGCGTGGGCTGCACAGGGAGCATGTTCTCAGCGTGGGCTGCACATGGAGCATGTTCTCAGCGTGGGCTGCACATGGAGCATGTTCTCAGCGTGGGCTGCACATGGAACATGTTCTCAGCGTGGGCTGCACAGGGAACATGTTCTCAGCGTGGGCTGCACAGGGGACATGTTCTCAGCGTGGGCTGCACATGGAGCATGTTCTCAGCGTGGGCTGCACAGGGAACTAGCAGGGGCAGGCGAGGGGTGGAGGGCTGGGGAAGTGAGTTGGGAAAGATGGACGCTCGGCTCTACCCTAGAGGCTGTTAGACAATGAGGGCAGCTGGGCTTTGCAGGGCCCCCAGGGAGGCCCACCTGCGCAGCCACGACAACCACAGCCTCCAGGTGAATCCACTTAGAAACAGGGGCCAGTGAATAATGACCTTCAGGATGTGCTTCCAGCTTTATCTTACAGTAAGTGTAAGATAAAAACATGTTATTTTGAAAACATGTTATTTTGTCTTATCTTTTCTTACGATTCACTTGGGTGAACAGAAATGGAAGCGCTGTTGCTCTTGGTGGGAGGGGTTATAATTTTTTTGACAAAATTGTGTGATGATCTGCTGTGAAAGCTCCGCTTTCCTGGCCGGGCTGTGAAGATTGACTTTCACAGTAGATCATAAAATGGGTCATTTTTGCAAAACACACTTGAGCACGTCATCCGTTTTCTCCAGGGCTTCGCTAATCCTTTGATGTTCAAATCCTTGCACGTGCCTGTCACCATTCTGGTCCACGGTCCCTTCCCCCATTGCCAGCTGGTGTCCCCCCGCCAGGCTCTCACTGCCCGTCGGCATGCACGCCGCCCCGCAGACCCATGCCCTCACATCCCTTTCATGACGTCCTGTGCGCTGTGCTAGACATGCTACCTCGCTGTGCAGCCGTCTGCCTCCTGCTTGCACGGTGCTGACACGTTGACAGGAGGCAGCGATCGGAGCCGCGGGCCGTGCAGAGCAGTCAGTGGGGCGGGTGTGGGCCGGGAGGGGCGGCTCTGAGTAGAGGCTGGTTTCCTCAGTGGTCAGGCCATGCATGCACACGTCCATATCAGGATTGCGTTTGCTGGCTTGTCCACCCAACCTCGCATGTGCAAGGATTTGGATACCGAAACCAGGGGAATGAGGACCCTGAACTAAACTTGATCTCTGAGCAAGACGGGCGTGGGCACAGCAATGACGGCTTCCGCTTCTTACAGGAAAGCCGAAGGCGCGAGTCAGGGAGGATGACACCCTCCTCTGATGTTCCCGAACTGCTGTCAGTGCACCACCCCGGTTCAGTCTTTCGTTCCACAGACTGAGGTGGTCACTTCACACGAAGCAGCGTCCTGGGCATGTGGGGCTTATCAGCGAACTGAACAGACGAGGTTCTGGATCTCAAGGCTGCTATATCCCCGTAGGGGGAGACCGACTGTATGAGTACATTAAGAAACAAATGCTTCTGTCAGAAGGAAAGGTAATTTCAGATATTGATAAGTGCCAGGACAGCAATACATTCTGGAGGGAGGCTGACTCCAGGAGGACAGGAGGAACAATCACGAGTTCGGGTGGACAGGGAAGGCCTCTCTGAGAAGGCGGCTTGAGAGGCAACATGAAGCCGCCCATGGGAAGATTTAAGAGAAGAGCTTTCTGGGAAAAGGGCCCCGCGAGTGCAAAGGCCCTGGGGCAGGGTCACCCTTCGTGTGTTTCTGGAACCAAGAGAGAGGCAGGTGAGTGGAGCAGAGTGAGGGGGAAGCAGACCAAGACCAGACCCAGGGGAGAGACGATGATGGGGTGCCTACCGGCCAGGTCGGAAGTCCGAGAGGATTGTAGCACACAGTTTTAGAGGCTGTTGAGCATGTGACGCGCACGTCTGGTTTATAGTTCTAAAAGGTCTCTTGGACCAGGGGCTTGTGGAGGAGCAGGAATGGAAGTGCATTTTCAGAGGAATCATTGAAAGCCACCGTGACCTTGGAAGACATACTGGCGAGGGGGGCAGAATGGCAGTCCCGCCAGAGTCCTGCCCGTCCACTCAGAGAGAGAGGCCAGGGAGAAAGTGCCCTGCCGTGGGACCAAGTGCGGGAAATCTAATAGGAAGAAGGGGCTGAAGCTTCCGGCCCTCTCTTCACGGTTAGCAGGCCTGCTGCATTCCGGGAGCCTGGGGTTGGGAGCCTTACTTGATCAGCTCATTGGGTGGGTTTGCAGTAAAATGCTTTCTCTGGTCCTAATTATGTAGTTCATTCAGGTCCAACCAGAACACAAGCCTAGCCCAAAACCCATGTCCCAGCCAGTTCTAGAGTCTGGGGCCCAGAGCCCCGCCCATCCTGGCCCAGACCAGGGTCCTAGTCTAGTTGTATGTTCTAGGTCTCTTTGCTGCCTGGCACCCAACACAGCACTGATCCCACATTGGGGATTGAGCCCACAACCTGGGAATTGAAATGTGACCTCCTGGAACTTCATGGGCCCTGGTGTGAGATCAACCAATTAGGCAGAATAAGCCTTGTGTTTGGGGTACCAGCTAAACAGGGGTGCAGGGAGAAAGAGAGGAGAACTTGGAATTATTTGATGTTTGACTTTTACAAAAGAGCATTAAAATAGCATGGGAAAAATTAGAAGTGTGTTGATTTTCCTCATTTAATGGCTTAGTATTACTATTTCAGTGTTGGATTATCTATGGGGGTGGGTGGTCATAATCATTTTAGTGCTTCTAAAAGTCTTACTTCTGCCTTGGGAGGCGGTAAGTCAGGAACTCACCCAGTTTCCAGACCACAGAGGTGACAGTGGCCATAGTCTGGGCAGGGGGAGAGGGCGGTGGCCTCTTCATCTCTGTGCTGTGAGGTGGGCTCT
>NW_005871070.1:11726223-11732320 GCF_000147115.1 Myotis lucifugus | reverse complement strand
GGACCACGTGGCCTCAGTGGGTATTGGACCCCCGGCTGGAAGACAGGCCAGGTGGGTTTGGGGTTGGGAGTGTTTGTACACAGTGATCCCCACTTATGCGAGCTGAAGTTGAGGCCCTAGGAGACGTGTTTGAGGTCCCTCACCAACGGAGTGTCACAGCCCTTGTACTTGGCCTTCACATTCACAGGTGCCAGGGGATGTTGGTGTTGTTTGTTTTTTTTAAAGTGGCATCTCATCTTATGAGCGATCTGGGCTCAGATATCTGCCCTCTGTAAACATGTCACAAAATCAAACCCCAAATGCAGCTCTGCACACGGCCACAGGGACACGCTGACATTCACCGTGCACCTCTGAACCTGTTCCCATCCCCAGACCCTCCATTGGGGCTCTACTTCCTGTAAGTAGCATGTAAATGGCACAATTACAATATAATGTGGGAGGTGTGGGGTTCAAACGATTATTATTATTTTAATAGATTTTATTTTTTAGAGCAGTTTTAGGTTCACTGCAAAACTGAACAGAAGGTGCAGAGCATGCCCACACACCCCTGGCCACATGCACTCACAGCCTGCCCAGCAGCAGCGTCCCCCCAGGTGGTGGCTGTGACAATAGATAAACCTGCATGGACACATCATTATCACACAAAGCCCATTAGGGTTGACATTAGGGTTGACTCTTCCTGGTGTACATCCTATGGGTTTAGAGAACTGAATAATAACATGTATCCACCATGACGGTATCATACAGAGGAGTTTCACTGCCCTAATCCGGGCAACATTAATCTTTTCACTGTCTCTATAATTTGCCTTTTCCAGGACGTCAGACAGTTGGAATCACACAGTGTGTAGCCTTTGCAGATTGGTTTCTGTCACTTAGATACATCTATGGCCCCTCCGTGTCTTCTCATGCCTGGCGGCTCATTTCTTTTAACGCTGATAATATTCCACTGTCTGGATGGACCACGTTTATTCACCCATCACCTACTGAGGGACATCTTGGTTGCTTCTAGGTTTCTGCAATTATGAATAAAGCTGCTCTGAGCATCTGTGTGCAGGTTGTTGTGTGGACATAAGTACCAAGGAGGAATTGGGTGGATACCAGGGTGAGTGGCTGCTGGGTCCCATCGTAAGGATCTGTTTACTTTTGTTTTTTTGTGTGTGTGTTTTTTAAAAAATATATTTTATTTATTTTTTACAGAGAAGAAAGGAGAGGGATAGAGAGTTAGAAACATCGATGAGAGAGAAAAATTGATCAGCTGCCTCCTGCACACCCCCCTGGGGATGTGCCTGCAACCAAGGTACATGCCCTTGACCGGAATCGAACCTGGGACCCTTCAGTCCACAGGCCGATGCTCTATCCGCTGAGCCAAACCAGTCAGGGCTCTGTTTACTTTTGTGAGAAACTGCCACACTGTCTTCCTGTCCCATCTGCACCTGCACCAGCATGAGTGAGAGCTCCCGCTGCCTCACCATCGCCAGCACTGGGTGCTGTCGGTGTTCTGGATCTCGCCGTTCTGTTAGGTGCGCATCGCATCGCGTTGTTTCACTGGGCGCTTCCCTGATGTCGTGTGATGTGGAGCATCTTTCCGCTGCTTACTGGCCGTATCAATATCTTCTTTGGTGAGGTGTCTGTTACTGTCTTTGGCCCATTTATTAATCGGGTTGTTTGTTTTCTTATTGTTGAATTTTTAAAAATATTTTTTTATTGATATCAGAGAGGACAGGAGAGGGAGAGAGAGAGAAACGTCAATGATGAGAGAGAATCACTGATCAGCTGCCTCCTGCACGCCCCACACTGGGGATCAAGCCTGCAACCTGGGCATGTGCCCTAACCGGGAATTGAAATGTGACCTCCTGGTTCATAGGCCGACGCTCAACCACTGTGCCACATGGGCCGGGCTTATTGTTGAATTTTAAGAGTTCGTTGTATATTTTGGGTATGGTTCTTTATTAGATGTGTCTTTTGCAAATATTTTCTCCCAGTCTGTGGCTTATCTTCTCATTTTCTTGACATTGTCTTTCCAAAGGTTATGTTTTAAATCCAAATTTAGCACTTTTTTATTAAAAAATAATCGAAAAGAGTTTTGTTTTGATTTTTAAAGTGGCATCTCATATTATGAGTGATCTGGGCTCAGATATCTGCCCTCTGTAAACATGTCACAAAATCAAACCCACAAAACTGGAGCATATGTTTAAACTGTCTCTACAGAAAGCCACACTTTTTGACATTTTGTGCCACCCGAGAAAGGGGAGAGAGGGGCTCCTGGACCCATTTCCAGCTGCCCTGGGCTGCTCATTCCAACCCTCACTGGTCAGCTCTGCCAGACACTCGCAGATCAACTCCTGAGCAAATTCATCCTGGGCCCTGACATTTACCCAGCGTCTCTTACTCTCTTCTATTCACGAAGCATGGGCGGTTGCCATGGCAACCATTAACTGCACCTGACATCTTGGAGTGGTTCCGGCTTAGGGAGCAGACACCGCACTGGGGTTCAGTTCTGCAAGGTAAAGAGCTGGCTGCCTCCTCTCACCCCGTGACGTCGTGGTTTCTCCCTGCAGCTGGTCAGGCGGGACCTGGTGCGGTCGATGGCCCCAGGACATGAGCGGCGCACCTGCACAGCTGCATGTAGGTTAGTTCGCAGGCTGCTGACTGCACAGGTCGGTATTGGTTTAGAGAGAATAGTCATGAAACAGATCCGGGCATAAATGTGTCTCAATAAGCATCGGAGAAGATCGAGAAGGCTCCTCTCAGTGGTGGTTACCTCTGGGGGTTGGGAGAGGATGGAATTTGAGTAGCAGATGGTGGGTAACTTTTGCCTTTTAGTCTTTTGTTTTTAGAGTGGATTATGAATGAGTTTTACTGTGTTGGTTCCATTTCCCTATATTTTTCAAATTTAAAAATCTTCTAAAAACAGAAGTAATATGTAAGAAAACGTTGAGCTGATCGCTGTCTGGCACGGGTTGTGTTTTCAATAAAAACGTCTGGCCACTGAAGGGGAACATGCGGCATCGATAGTATGTCTGGCGGGAGGAAGAGGCTACAAAGCTAAGAGAAGCTGGGGCCGTGGAGCCACAGCTGGTTTGGCGGTTTCTGGTGTGTACCTACGTGACCAAGGCGAGGCGCTAATGAGACCACGGAGCCGTTCCAGGTGCTGGCTGGGCCAGCTTCCCTGGGGCATCTGGAGACCAGTCTCCTCTCTCTCACCTAACAGGAGGGATGCGAGGTGAGAGCTGCAAGGCTAGTGGGAGCGGGGAGTCGTCGCAGGGAGGGCGGCAGGGGGTGGCCCCGTCAGATCCAGGCCCTTCTTCTCACACGCACTCATCTGATGGCAGAACCTGAGCCGAGCTGATGTGAGCAATTATTCTTGCTCACAACTGACTTCACTTGAGACCATTTCAGTTTCACGGCAGAGCGGTGAGTGCGTCTGATCGCAGGGTGCTGCCCAGAGGTGGTAAGCCAGCTGTGCTAAATGCATGCTGTGCTTTTCTAAAGTCCTAAACGTTCTCGATCCTAGAATGCACGAGTCTGGGGCAGCAGGTGCAGCTGCGCCAACCGCACGTCCCAGGGGCCCTTCTCCACACATTTATATCACCTACTAGAGGCCCGGTGCATGAATTTCTGCACGGGTGGGGTCCCTCGGGGTGGCCTGCGGGGATCGGGCCCCACTCACACCCCGAGTCATGCAGCTCCAGCTTGCACCCCCAGCCTCGCAGCCCCACAGCCCCGCCTGGCACCCTGCCTTGGCCTGGTGTGCCCCCTCACCTGCTCCACCATCCCGCCTGCCTGCAAGGCGATCGATCAGGCCGGGGCCCTCAGCACCTGGGAGCCCGGTGGCGGCCCCCCTCCCCTGGTGGTCAGTGCACCTCATAACGAACGGTTGAACTCCTGGTCTCCTGGTTGAACTCCCAGTCGAATGACCGCCCGAGGGGACAATTTGCATATTAGGCTTTTTATATAGGATTTTAGGATCTGTCTTACTATATATTTCTCTTTAAATCAACTCACTTTTTAAATAATCAAATTTATTTTAAAAAGAGACTTTATAGCTCAACTGTACAGGGAAAGCAAGTACTGCCAGCCATAACTAGAAGGCCACTGCAAAAATAAATACAACGAAAACAAAATGATGTGTTAAACCCCAGCTAGATACTGTGAATCGAAAAGCAAATAGCTTTCTTGCCATGTGCTGAGAAGTTGTCAATGCCACACGGGACAGCCGGCACCAGCCAGGGCAGGAGTGACCAGAAGCTGGGAGCATGGAGGCTGCCGCTGGGGGCTGTGGGGAGCCCCTGGTAGAAGGAAGGGGCTAGGGGACCCCCTTCTCTCTGGGGTGGGCAGCGCTGGTTTTGCGTGCCTCAGTGGGCACCATTAACAGCGTCCTTGGTGTGATAGGAGCAGCCAGAATTTGCCCAAAGCCGCCCGTCCCCACCTGTACAGATTTCCTCCTGCAGGGTGAGCCCCTGAGCCTGCCTGCTGTACAGTTTGCCTGAAGAGCCACTGTGTACTAGCCGGGGCAGGGCCTGGGAGCCGCTCTCTGAGGACCTGGCTCTGGGCAGGCAGCTGGTGCCTGAGCTGAGGCTGGTGCTGAACAAGAGCCAGCCACCTGAGGACAAGAAGGGGACATACATCCGGGGGGAGGCTGGAGTCCCGAGGCCCGTGAGCCCTCCTCCTGGGCAGTGCCTCTCCAGCTTCAGGGGCTGCAGAGTCCCCGGGGGAGAGGGGTCTTTCATTAAAGGACAGATTCCCCAGGGATCCTGGGTCAGCAGGTGTGGGGTGGGGCCGAGGATCTGCATTCCAACCTGCTCCCAGGAGACGCTGATGCTGCCGGCCCAGGGCCCACCCCGTCCCACTCACAGTGCTCCCTGAGGGAAGCTCTACTTTCTAGCCGCCCCCACCCAGGGTGCTGGGCTGTGCAGTCCCCCCGCCCCCCGCACCCCCCGCTTCCAAATGTGCAAACACTGCTGATGCCCAGCCAGGCTGCAGCCTCTCCAAACCTCCCTGTGCCAGAGCCACCCGCAGCCTGAGTGGGCAGGAAGAGAGCCCAGTCCTGGCCCAGGCCTACTTGCTCCTTGTGAGCTGGGCTCCTCCACATCCTGCCGGTGGCCCTGCCAGGCTGCGGAGCAAACCCCGCCTCCCCTCCTCTGATTCCAGGGAGGGAGCCAGCCCGGTGGGATACCCCGCTGGCCAGAGCTCAGGCCCAGGAATCAGCCCGACCCAAGTCAAACCTGCCTCTGCCCCTTGTTGCCTGTGCAGCCTTGTTCAAGTTTCTCAACGTCTCTAAGCTTCAGTTTCCTCCCCCGGAAAGCTGGAAGGGCCAATAAATGAGATCGGAAATAAAGCACCTGGCATGTCCCTGGGACATAGGCAACGCGGTCAATAGTGCTGATGCTGGTTGCCAGGCAGGTGGGTGGGTCACTTGTGGGACCTCTTGGTTCACACTCAGTCATTTGGCCCCTCCCTCCTTCCTTCCTTTCCTTCCTCCCTCCCTCCCTCCCTCCCTCCCTCCCTCCCTCCCTCCCTAGTTTCAGTCTGGGAAGCTGGCCCTACTCACCATGCTGTCTACACCCTCAGCACGGTAGGAGGCACTTCCATTATGTTATTCCATGCGTGTTACATGTGCATGTTCATCCTTATCTCATTGGTGAGGACACATCAGACCGGGGAAGTGGAGGGAGTGATTTCAGGGTGACCCAGCCCCACAGCTGAGCTGAAACTGGAACCAGGTCTGTTGGTTCTCACTCTCGGGGGGCCACCACATGGGGACATGGAGAACACGCCCACCTGGGCAGAGCCAGCACGCACTCCCAGGACTGAACGCACGCCGCCTGGATCAGGCCGCGGCTCCTAAGCGCGGGTGAAGTCTCGGGGCTCTCAGCTGGGCTGCTGGGAGGCCGTCTGGGCAGGCGTCCAGAGCAGAATGAAGCCACAGATGGATCCATCAGTTGTTGCCCCCGGAGGGCCAGGCTGCCGGCCGAGGCCACGCTGGCTCTGTGGGAGGCCAGGAAGCAGGCCAGGACCTTCCGCGGGAGCTCTGTGTCATTGGGAGAGAGCACACACTCACAGAGGAGCTCTGTGTCACTGGGAGAGAGCACACACT
>NW_005871070.1:11721875-11723422 GCF_000147115.1 Myotis lucifugus | reverse complement strand
CACACACTCTCAGAGCGGGTCCCATTCAGAGCGGCAGTGGGTGCATAGCGTGCAGAGGGCTCCCAGAGTGCTGGGCATTGCCTGGGGCTGGAGGGAGGGGCTGGGACTGGGCCTGGGCCTCGGCCTGGGCACTGGTGGGGGAAGCATGAGGCATGCTTTAGGGCCTGGCATAGCCCAGACCGAAGGGGAGGGCTCTTGCCAGGGATTGGAAAGGAAGGCGGTGCCTGCTGTTGATGCCCTGCAGGATAGATGAGGCCCAAAGAGTTCCTAAGATCCCCCCCCAACCCCACCATTCCTCCACCCCCCCACCCCCAAGTGCAAAGAACTCAAGGTTTTAGCCAGCCTGGCTCCCAGGCTGTGTGGCCTTGGGCCAGTTCCTTACACTCTCTGAACCTCCTTTCCTGCTTGGTAAAATAGAGATGATAATAGCACAACCCCTCAGGCGTGCTGTAGCGCCAGACTAGACGACGCCTGTGAGCACGCTGTCTGGTGCGTGAACACGCTCAGTAAGGTGACCAATTAAGTGATGCCGGAGATGGGGAGGGTGGCACGCAGAGTAGGGAGAAGTGAAGGACAGGCTGCTCTGCAGCTGAGGAGGTGCACTGGGAAGGCCCAGGCCCTTCCTGGGGTGTGGAGAAGACCTTCCTCTGGAAAGTGAGATGGAGGCGGTAAACCTGGGCCAAAGGTACAAAGCAAGTCGGCAGCATGTCCCTGTGGCCTGGCCCTGGGGAAGCGCTCAGTGCACTTGTTGAACTAATAGATTCCAAAAATAGTTCTCCCGAGGTTGAGGAGAGGTGGGGGGCTGGGTTAGGAAAGTGCCTGCTTGAGCTGGGAAGGCTGGGAGCTCCCTGCCTGAGCCGTCACCTCCGACCTTCGGCCTTCAGGAAGGCAAGGCCACGTGCGCGGGAGCCCAGGAGAATCCTCAGCTCCCTTGTGGGGCTGAGGGCTCCCAGCCTCGGCTTCTCCATCCCACGGCTCAGAGCCCAGGGCTCCTGCTTTCTACTCCCCACCACCTACCTGGATTTCCTGACTGCAGGAGGGGCCCGGATGGCATGCAAATGAGGGAGGGTGGGTGGGGTGCGGAGGAGCAGGAGATGCAGGAGGAGGAGGAGGAAGAGGAGGAGGAGGAGGAGGCAGTGAGAGTCCTTGAGGAACTTTCCAGGTCTCAGAATGAAGCTGCCACATGGCTGCTGGGGGTGGTGGGAACTCAGGGACATAATATCTATACTGCGAGGGCCGTGGCGGCCCACACACGCAGAATGTTGCGACGGCTAATAAATCCTGGGGAAGAAGCCGGACTGAGAAAGAGCCTGTGTTCTAGGTTCATCCATGAGGACGAGGCTTTCTACCTTTTATTTTTATTTTTTTAATTTATTTTATTGATTTCAGAGAGGAAGGGAGGGAGAGGGAGATAGAAACATCAATGATGAGAATCATTGATTAGCTGCCTCCTGCACGCCCCCTACTGGGGATCAAGCCCACAACCCGGGCATGCATGTACCCTGACCAGGAATCGGACCGTGACCTCCTGGTTCATAGGTTGATGC
>NW_005871070.1:11719945-11721568 GCF_000147115.1 Myotis lucifugus | reverse complement strand
TTCACTGCCCCAGGGCCTTCGCACACGTGGTTCCCTCCGCCTGAATGTATCTCCTCCACAGTCTCACAAGGCTGGCCTCATCTTCCTGCTCAGGTCTCAGCTCAGATGTCACCTCTTCAGGGAGGCCCTCCCTGCCACGCCATGATCTGACTCACTCTTGAAGATCGTTCTCTCTGCTTCGCGGAGAAATCATGTTACGCAGCACGTTCTTGCACTGTTTTTACCACCCCGCCCCCACCCCCCCAGGCACCCCTTCGTGAAGGAATGTGAACTGTAATTCATCTGCTCACTCAACGGGCGTTGTGTGAGGAAACGTGTGCAAAACCAAGACAGACAGCACCGTGCTGGCCCATCAGGGGTCAGAGCCCCCGCCTGAAGCTTATCTGGTGGTTCTCACACTGAAAACATTTCACGGACCAAAGTTTCTACAAAGAGCCAAGTTGCTCTAACAGGTGTCAGGAGGCCTGGTTAGAACTCCGGCTCTGCGCGCTTTGCTGTGGTGGCCTTGGGCAGGTACTTCACCCCCCCTGCCCCTCCCCGTCCCATGTGCTGCTGTGGGGGGAAAAGACCTCAAGTACGGTAGCATTTGTGCACGGCCTTCTCTTTCTACCCTAACTACGTTTTAGTCCTTTCTTCTTTGTTCAAATGCCTTAACTTTGTGCACATTGGAGACATATAAAGTGATGGTTACACACTTGCACTCAGAACCTGATTCCACTGCCTTATTCGCTATGTGACCTCAGCAGGTTGCTTGACATCTCTGTGCCTTAGTGGCACATCTGCAAAACAAGATTAACAACTCATCTAGCTGATGTGAGGAAATGTAGCTAATCCAGTGGCACTTAGTAAATGCTTAAAAATGGTTAGCTTCTGCCACTGAAGATGTTAATCTGTTAAGGGCTTACAGTGGGCTCAGGCCTGGACCAGAAGATGCAGGACTGCAGACTCAGCCCAGGTCTGAGAACGGCGTGTAGATATGACGGACGGACCTGAACAGCCAGCGCAGCTGTGTGGGTGGGGCAGACCTCAAGTGCAGAGAGGGCAGTGGGCATGCTGGCCCTGCCCTGGCCCTGCAGGCACCGTCCCACCCAGGCCTGAAGCAGTGGGAGTGGGTCTGTACCCCCAGGGCAGGGACTGCTCCACCAACGGTACAGCAAGTGCGCTGGGGTCACTCACCATCTAACCCCCCACGTGTGGTCATTCCACCTTGACTGGCCTTCCTCCTGGGTCCCTGGCTCATTTGTTCATTCAAGCAATGTTTCCTGGGTGTCCACAGGTCAAAGGTCATGTCCTCTGCCCAGGAGTTTGAGATGCAAATAAGTGGGGCCCCACGTGGAGAGTTCAGGGAGGAGGGGGGGAGGCAGCAAGCCCATTGCCCACAGATGCAGAGCAGGAACATGGGTCTCGCATGCACCCCTGTACCAACAAAGGGAGGCCTTCCATCCAGGCCCAGGCTGCTGCAGGGGTCCTACCCCCGCCCCTCGCTGAGCAGCGCCACCACCCCAAGAGCCGTGAGTCTGGATGCAGAGACTGCAATGAAGTCTTCCGGGAGTGGGAGCCCCCCCCCCTCACAGCAGGCAGGTGTCTCCTCAGCCACAGGTCCCCACAAGCTTTTGTCACATG
>NW_005871070.1:11695225-11719845 GCF_000147115.1 Myotis lucifugus | reverse complement strand
AGGGGCCAGGGCCCTGTGTCCCATCTCTGCGTGCGGACCGGACCGAGGGCACGCTTACCCTGAGTCCTGGGAGCTCAGGTGGGACTCGGGTGGTCTCAGCCCGTTGCCCAGGCCGCAGACTCCAGAGACGGCATAAGAGGTCCCTGGGAGGGTCCTCAGGTGCCTGTGTGTGGCGGGAGGAGGAAGCCGGGCGGACAGGGACACGGGACAGGCTGTGGTTGCCCTGTGGCTGGGAGCTGGGTGGCACTGTGTTCTGAACGACCCCCCCTGACCAGCCCCTGGACACGGATGCCTCCAGGGAGGTGGGGGAGCTCAGCGACGTTCCTGTTCCGAGGAGCTTCCCCGTGAGGAGCTGGGCAGGGCACAGGCTGTCGCTGGGAGGAGGGGGGCTGAGGGGAGAGCTTGCTGTGCACCCCAGCATCTGCCACCCAGGTCCCACAGCCGGGGGTGCCCGCGGCTCTGCCACTGCGGAGCCTCACTTCCCCATCTCTAAAGGGGGGCCGGGTGAGGGCCCCGTGGGGCAGGGGCAGGGGCAGGGCCGGCGTAGGGCGGGAGTGTCGTGGAGGTCGCTGTCAGTGTCGCTGGGACAGCGTGGAGTGTGTGCAAGTCCATTGAGCTGTATGCTTAGCTGCATTTCTCTGTAAGCATGCCACACTTCAATTCTTAAAAAGAAAAATGTAAGAGCTCTAATATTAAAAAGATGATGGCACCCTTTCCCACCTGTAATTAAAGAAACTCTCCTGAGAACATGCATAAGGACACACAACACAGCAGGGCTGACCACAGCGTCGGTGTGACCGACCCGATCGCATTGTTAAAAGGCCTCCCTCTCTCCCCAACCTCCTCTTGCCCGCAGCGCGCACGTAGTCTGCCATGAAGCCAGCCCGGAAGCAACTAAAAGCACCAGCTCCCTGTCTTCCCGAGGAGATGCTGAAGGAAAGCAGCCACTCACAGCCACGCCCGGGCAGCGGGCAGGGATGCCAACCAACCCCAGGAACGCTCACACAGGGCAGGCTGCCCGGGGGGGCAGGTAGGGAGGCTCCCCGAAAGGCTGCCTGGAAGGGGAGCCCGCATGCTGAGGGGAGCTTTCCCAGCAGCAGGGGCCGAGGAGGAGCCACAGAATGAGAGCCAGGCCAGCGGCTGGCGTGGAGGAGAGGGGTGGACACGAAGCCGGAGGGCAGCAAGGGGCAGAGCAAGCCAGGGGGTTCTCACCCCAGCGGCACCTACACCCACCGGGAGAGCTTTTAAAGGAAACACCGGTGCCTGGAATGCACCGGGGGAACCGGACCTGGTGTCTAAACTCGGCAGGTGACCCAGGGCTCCTTAAACGTCCCTGTGCCGCGGGGAACAGACGGCCTGTAGACGTGCAGAGCTCCATGGGGAGGCTGGGCTCCACCACCGCCCTAGGAAGGAGGCTGAGTGTGAAGGAGCCCTGAGGCCCTTGCAGAACATTAAGCCCCAGGACAGCGCGACCTTTGACCTTACAGGGGTTTTCAAGATTCCTCGGGCGGGAGACCAGGCAGAAAGCACCCGGAGGGGCAGAGCAGATGTGTGGTAAGGGAACAGAAAGGGGGGCTGAGTGACTTCTTGCTTTCTTTGTTGCCTGAGGCCCTGGGGACCCCGAGCATGGGGACACCAGCGAGAGATTGGACACGATCTGGAATCCTCTCTGTGCCATCTCACTAGATACTCAGAACCATCCCTCGAGGGGTAAGGCCCCCAGGAATGACCTTCTAACCCAGATCTACCACAGGGCTTCAGAGAGCAGAGAGCAGGCGCAGATCCAGGGAAGTCGAGAAGAATGTACAGTCGTTTTGAATTGTATGAAAATGATCGTTAGTGGGGTCGTCACTTGTCATGCCCACGTGGGGGAGGCACAGGGCTGCACGCCGAGGCCATGAGGTCTGGTTTCCATATGGAGACTCGATCCTGCTGGATGGAAAAGAGTTCCCCAGCCCCTGCCCTGCCTGGGGTGAAGCCTTCAAACCCATCCCTGCAGCCCTGAGAAAAAGAGCCCTGAGTGGAGGAGCGTGCAGACCTGGGGGGTGAGGGGGGATGGGTCACACCCCTGTGCCCCTGCTGGGTGGGGACACCGCCCCCCTCCCCACACTGCCAGAGAGGTGCCCTGCCGGATGCTCCGCCTCAAAGGCTGTGCTATGTCCCAGAGCATCCCTGCACCTCCCAGAATCCGGCTTCTCTGGAATCTCGTTGGCCAGGGAAGAAATACAAGTGAACGTGTTTTGCAAGACAAAATGACCCAACGTTATGCAAACTTTTTAGTATGTGGGACCCCTTTTCAATATAGACGGATGGTCATGGATAACGGAATTGTTATGCTTTTTCTATCGACGAGACAGTACAAACACGGAGGTCCCAAACTGGAATTCCCAAGCTCATATTCTGCCAGAGGACACATTCTTACAGCGGTTTGGGAAGATTGACAATCACAGCCAAGGTTTAAAAACTGCAGGATTCGCACAGAAATCTAGATTTCTGGCTTCTTCCAACATATCAGAAGACCTGCCAACAAGGGCCCGCCTTGCTGTAACAGACCATGTGATTTCCAGTTTGCCAGCCCCCGCCCCCCTGTGTATAACCCACCCGGCTCTGTAGGCACCTGTGCTTGTGACCCTTATCCTTCCTACAGATTCAAGAGCCCATTGTTTGTCCCATGAGGTCTTAGATCCACATGTTGGAAACAAACAAACATAAAAAGCTCTTATCTGAGACTTAAAAGGACTTTGGAAGCCACTGAGATCAAAAGATCTTAGAGCTCAAAAGAGGCCTCTACAAAGCGAGAAATACATGTAGAAATGAGCACAGCTTTCCACGCGGAGCCCGCCCTGATGCCAGCGGTCCCTGGTCCTCCGAGTGGCTGCATTGTGCACGAAGTACTTACGGATATTGATCTCCTCAAGCAAAAAGGACTGCGAGTGCCCGGAAAGCCTGGGAAATGTTATCCTAGGAAGTGTCCTTCTACCCTGTGTGCCTGCAACCAACTTCAGTGAGACCTGATCGGCAGCAAGTAGGTTCAGGGCACACTTCTCCCCTCCTGTGCTGCCCTCCCACAGAGGAGTGCGGGGAAGCATTGTTTAATCAGAACCTGTAACACACGCTGTTTTCAAGGGGGTTGGGGGTGGGGGAGGGAGGCCAGAATGAGCCGCGTGAAAGTGGGTTAGACTTGGAGACAAGTATGAACTCATGGTTACCTTAATGTAAATACAAATAACTAATTAGAAATAAGTATAGACCTGTCTATGCAGATGGGTTAGGAGACGTGCATCCATTCCCAAGCGTTGCCTGCGCAGAGGGCCAAGAAGCAACGGAACCTGGTAGCAGCGGGCATAACCGGCACCAGGCCTTGGTTTCTGCTCCCACTCTCCAGAAAAAGGAACAGGGACACTTGGAGAAACACTTCTTCCCGAGCTGGGCAAGGGATGTAGGAGATGAGCCCCGAGCATTTTGTAGGTCAGGAAATAAGTGTTCAAGACACAAACGCAGGTGGGCGAGTCAAAGTGAGCAGGAGCCTGCTGACAGAGCCCCTAGTGGCCAAAGCTGGAACTACATGAGCAACAAAATAAATAATGGAGCAATGGGTCCCAATCCAAGTATAAAATTGATATCTATGAGCTCATACTCATATAAATACATGAATAAACAGGTAAATGGTGGAGAGTAGACTGGCCTCCCACACAGAAGACTTCCACATGGTTTGTGCAGATACTACCTCCTCCGGGAGGGAAGCAGAACTCCCGCCTTAGGTGTGGGCTGTGCAGAGCCGCCTCCTTCCAAACAGAGCAGTAGGGGAGCGGGTGGAGGAACTACCGCGGAGAAACCTGAGGAACGGACCTCGGCCAGGTGACCCAGTCACCATTGGCAGCGATGTCACGTGGCTAGCATGTGCCCTTGATGTGATGTGATGAGAATGGCATGTCTGTGGTCTTCTCAAAACCCCGAAACCCCGGATGTAATCATGAGAAGAGTATCGGACAAAATCGAGGGGCATTCTACAGTCCACATGGTCAGTCTTTCTCAAAACTGTCAAGGTCACCAAAGACAAGGAAAGTGAGATACTGTCATAGTCTAGAGGAGTCTAAACACAACATGGGCTCCTGGAACAGGAAGAAGGACAGGCAAAGACTAAGGAAATCAAATTACAGAATTCAGTTAATAATCAGGTATCAATATTGGTTTGTTAGTTGGAACAAATGCAGCATACTAATGTCAGACTCCGGGGAGACCAGGCGGGGATGCAGGGCCCTGGTGCATTGCCACAGCCTTGATACAGATCTAAAACTATTCCATGCTAAACGTTTATTTAAAAGTATGCTCATCTTTTTACTCAGGAATTTCAGTTCCAGAAATTCCATCATCAGAAAATTATGATGAATCTGTGCAAGAATTTATTTATAATGACTTGTGTGTGCCTATTGTTTTTCATTGAAAGCAAATGAAATTCTCAGTAAGAGGGGATTAACTAAGTAAGTTATGGGGAAGTGTAACAGGGAAATGCTATCCGGTCATTAAGTGATGCGATGAAGCATTTGCTGGTGTAGAAAAGACAGTCACAATGTTTTGGTAGATGAAAAAGTACATCTGGGGTAAAAAGACACAACTACGTAAAGTGACAATGTAGTTATGGGCTAAGGGGACATGAGGGTAATTATTACTTGTTACTTTCAAACTAATTTTTATTTTCTAAGTTTTCTGTAGTGAATAATGCATTGCTTCTATAGTGAAAAAAGAAAAGTTATCAAAGGCTAGACCCTGACCGTGGCCACTGACTGCAGCGCCTCACCGCAGTGGATGTGTGCGGCATGCTCCGGCCCTGGGACTCAGACACCTGGCAGGTGCCGAAGTGCCCGCCCACGCGCCCGTCCCAGGGGGAGTGGCTGGCGGAC
Source organism: Myotis lucifugus (assembly GCF_000147115.1). Classification (NCBI taxonomy): domain Eukaryota; kingdom Metazoa; phylum Chordata; class Mammalia; order Chiroptera; family Vespertilionidae; genus Myotis; species Myotis lucifugus. Next base: position 11,714,944 of record NW_005871070.1, on the reverse strand, counting down.
AGGCTGCTGGGGAGCAGCGGGAAAAGTGCCTTCTGGGCGGAGTCACACAGCCCCACTTGGAAAGGGATGCGTTCTCCCTGGTCGTCTCACTGATGTTTAGGGAAATCTACTCGGGGTGGGGATAGTCCGAGAAACGGCCTTCTCAACCATGCACGTCTTCAGTCACCAGAATGAACTTCTTTACACCAGGCTCGCTTTACATCCGAGAGGTGTCATGAAGAGCGTTCTATTAAATGAGCAGGTTTTGGAAAAAAGAAAGAAAGAAAAGCAATTCTGTATATTTGTTGTTGTTGTTAAAGAAAAGAAACCCAGGCCTCTGGGCCCGGCCGTGGACCCCCACTCGGCCACAGTGACGGGGCTTTGGGCTTTCCCTTTCTCCAGGCTGCTAGAGAGACACAGGCGACGCTTCCCAGCACAGGGGTTTGCCGCTGAGCACGTGAGGTCCTAGCGCCTTGCAGAGCTCTCCACCCAGCCGCCCTGTCCCCCGCCCAGGCCTTCTTCCCTGGGGACCCTCAGAGGCCTCAGCGGCCAAGGGCTCCGGAGTGCTGCTGCCAGCCTGGGCAGCTGCGGGGCTGGGGGCCTCCGCACGCTGTGGGCCTGAGCGAGCGATGGACAGACGTACGTGCACCTGGGGCTGGGGGGGACCTCTGCACGCTGTGGGCCTGAGCGAGCGGATGGACGGACGCACACCTGCTCCACTTGCTCCGTCCTCTCGTGGTCACAGGTCCAGCTTGAGAGGATTTGTGTTCTGGTCGCCGGAGGCCTTGCTCCCCATGGCACGCGGTCCTCCCCGGGTTGCCCTTTTGCAACCTGCTGAGCAGCTTCGGAACAAGCTGTGGCCTCGGCCTCGGTTCCAGCGGGGCTGCAGGCGGGGCCAGGAGTCAGCCGGCCAGGCCGTCTGTGCGGCCGGACTGAGCACGCGAGGCCGGCTATGCTCTCGGGTCCTGTCCTTGTTTGAGGAGCAGCTGCAGGGGAGGGCTGTTTGCAGACCCAAGAGGACCGGCGGACTGGACAAACGGCAAAGTCCTGTCTGGCCCAGGCCTCACCTCCTTGGGACCTCGGTGACTCCCTGGGCACCGAGCAGCCCGGCTGCCCTGGAGGCGTTTGGAGGCTCCTGGTTTCTGAATGGCAGGCTAGTGGCGGTTCACACACAGCAGCGGGCGCCATGCACAGCGAGGAACGAGGAGGGAAATGCTGGCTCCCTGCGCTCAGGAAGGGAGAGCAGAGCCTGCGGGAGCCCCTCCAGCCCCGCCCGCGTCCCAGAGCGACTGGGGAGTGTCCCACAGATAATGGGGTGGCGTCCACGCTGCTCCTCTGTGCTCCTCTCTCAGAAGTACTGAGTAATTTCTTGTGCACAGCTGGGCGCCTGGTGAGGAAGAGGCTTAGTTTTGTTCTCTGCAGGAAGCAGTGACAGTTGTGGGAGGGCTGCAAGCGCAGAGCACAGACTTCCGGGAGGGGACCCACAGGACGGTGGTGGGTCTCTGTCGGTCAAACAGCCCAGCCAGTGGTGCACGGCCATGCGCCCCGGCTCCTGGTGGCAGTCACCCCGGGCGGACGGAGACAGGACAGAGTGAGGTCCTGAGAGGGAAAGACAGCAGGGACTGGCGGCCGCTGGGAACATCTGACCGCGGCATCCCCGGGCAGGCTGAGCAAGCAGACCCCTCCCCTCATCTCCTCCTGGGGCGCATGGTGATGTTACGCGTGGTTCCGGTTCCAGTTCCCGTCCTTGCTCCGTCCCTTTCGCTGTGGCCAGAGGGTTACTGAACCTCTCCAGTTTCCTCCCCTGTAAATGGGGACATTGCCAACACTTCCCTCTGAGTCACTGTCAGAATCTAATGAGGTACAGTATGAACGTGCTCAGAACAACACCCAGTCCACAAATCACTAAAGCCCGCGATGACTGCCAGCTGTTCTGTCACTCACACCCTAAAGGACCACACAGGACCACAGCCCCCAGGTAGCGATTGCATGGTCTCGGGAGCCTGAGCTCTAGCCGAGATCAGGGCAGAGATCTACTAGGTGGGCCTTCCCTTCCGGAGGCAAGCGGGCGGCTTGGCAGCGTGGAGGCTGCTCTGAAGCTGGCATCTCGGGGCTGTTGTGACACACCGCCGCCTCCAGGGAGCACCACTGGACTCCAGTTCAGGCTGCAAGACTGGAGAAAGCGGACTGACCCGTCAGTCCCAGGGGCAACCCAGGGAGACACCAGGGGAAAGAACCGGACTTCTAGCTAAACTGGCAGGTGGGGATCCCAGGCTCAGCCTTGGCACTCCCGAGGACGCGTTCCTGGGCGCACCCTGCAAGGACACCCCTGCCCCGCCCCCCCAGGGCAGGTGAGGGCAGCCAGCCACCCGGCACCACTCTGTCCCCAGTGCCGGCCTCTAGGGCACCCAGCACCGGTCATTTGAGTATATACATGGCGCATGCGTAAATGAAGAAGTGCTATCTATTTCTCACAATCTCTTATACCTGGTATCTCATTTAATTCTCATCAAAGCCCTATGAAGTATGCAGGGCAAGATAAACTGGCAGAGGACTCGCTCCTGGCAACCTCCAGGTCTCAGACCCCTTGTTCCTGCTACTCTAGGACGCTGCTTCCTCAATGTCTTTCATTTGTTGTTTCACCAGGAGCTAAAGACAACATGGCTTTGTCGCCACCGTTTGCCCACTTGGCCTCCGAGCCGAGCGTCCTCTGGCTACGGAAGCAATTATCTCCTCCAGTGCCCTGGAACCTGGCCTCCCGCCGCACAGCGGACGCTGCGCCCGGCCTGCGGGCAGCTTTCACGGACGGTCTGGGAACCCGCAGCTTCGGCACAGGTGGCCTTGCCGGCTGTTCAGAGGCTTTCTCATCCCCAAGCCCAGGGGATCCTGGCCCAGCCGCCTGGAGGGGGGACGTTCTGTGTCTTCTTCAGACACCCCCTGTAAGCTAAGAGTGCAGATGAGCTAAAGGGAGGGTTTTACTACCTCGATTCGCTGTCTCGCTCCTGCACCTGCCATCCGGTGCCCAGGCTAGGTTTGTGGGAAGAATACAGCTCTTTAGAGGCAGCGGATTTGCTCAGAAGGGAGATAAGGCAGGAGCAGTTTTCTTGGAAAACGCATTTCTGCAGCCGAGGAAGAGGCTGGCAATCAGAAGAGTGGAAAGCTCCTGGTTGAGGGGTTTTGCTTGTTCGTATTCCACCCGGGATGTCCCTGGATGGGTTCCGGAACCAGAGGCAGGCGGAGGAGGGAGGAGGGAGGGCCCCTGCCCCGAGCTCCCTGTCAGCAGGCTCTCAGACACCTGCTGCCTGTCCAGGCATCACGATAATCTTATCACCAAGAACAGCAGAACTGCTGAAATGCTCAGGGATGTGCCTTTTACTTTTATGATGAAATTAGGGCAGGTTCTCTTCTCGCTCAGGTATTTTCTGATTTGCTTCTCGAGTAGGGTGGGGGGAAAGGGGTGTAAAGAACCCCATTGTTATTCACTCTCCAGAGGAGGAGGCCGAGGACCCTGAGAGTTCAAAGAACTTGTTCAAGGATTCGCAGCTTTGGGTGCAGAGGCAAGATCCGAAGGCTGGCCGCGCAGCTCGAAGTCCATGCTCCCAGCTGGCTGCCAGGTGGCGGACGGTTAGAGAGCCAGAAGCAGAGGCTCAGAGCTGGAGGAGCTGAGGGGCATCTAGTCTAATTCTTTCATGTTTACAGAAGGAAATGGGTAGGGGGCACGGGGTGAATGAGCAAGGGGCAGAGCTGAGACTAGAGCTAAGATTCTGGTGTTTCCAACAGAGACACCAGGAATTGCTTGACAGACCCAGGGCCTTGAAATCTAAGAGGCAAGGACTTAGACTGGGGAGGGGGCCCACGTCCAGAGGAGCCACGATGCGAAAGGCCAGGTCTGCACAGCGATTGTCCAAACATTGCCAGGAGCCCGAGGTCCGCCAGGGAAGGGACTTGACATCCAAGTGGTTGAATACCTTTCCTCTCCCTGCTCCCAGGCCAATCCGCCCCCTTGGCTGGGCTTCCTCCCAACACCCGGGCCTTCACGCGCCCTCGTCCGTCCGTCCGTCCGTCCCCTGCTCCTCACGCTGGGGAGTTCAGGCTCTTTCCTCTCAGCCATTTTATCTTTCAGGGTTTTTGTTGGGTTCATTCTGGTGGTACCCAAATTTCTTAGGACTGACTCAAAGGAAAAAGCATTTTGTTAAAATAGCTGCTTTGCTTTTAAACAATTTGTCCTCCTACTCACTTTTTCTTTTTGGGAGACAGAAACTGAATATAGATTTGTGGGAGAGAGAAAAAGAGGGAGCCAGAGAAGAGGGGTAGAGGGGTAGAGAGGAAGCAGGGGAGAGGAGAGCAGCTGTGGGGGGGGCGGGCGGGGTGCGGGCGGGCAAGAGGAGTGCGGGCTCCCGATGGTGCTGGGATCTCAGGCAGGACCTCCCGTTTCTGGCTGCGACAAGCTCCGACCTGGGACCAGGCCTGTTTCTGTCATAAAGGAACCAGCTCCCTCCCTGTCCCGCAGCTCCTGGGGTCCTGACACTAAGTCCCATTTAACACGGAGAGGAAGGCCCCGCTCCGGGCCCCGCAAGGGGACTTGGGGAGCAGTGGCCTGACCCCGGGGATCAGGCACAGGCTGCACTCAGGTGGTTCCTGGACTCTGTTTCCCCATTCGTGACTCCCCGCAAGGAACAGATGGGAGGACAGTTCATGCATATTCACATCCCTCCCTTCAGCTCTAAGCTTAGCTGCCACCTTGCTCATCCTGAATGCCTTCCGCCTCTGCACCAGGTCTCCGCCCCACCTGTGTCCGGGAGCCCTTCTGTCTGTCGCTCCCAGCTCCCACATCCGTTACCCCCAAATGACCGCCCCCCGTGTGCCTGAGCCTCTCCCCGCTGGCTCATCCTGAATCTCCAATCTGCCTCCCTTCAAAGTACATCCTCTGGAACCTCCTCCACCACCTGCTGCCTGCTTCTCGCCTCCATTCTCTCCATGTAACGTAGCTAACACTTAGGTTGGAGCCCATGTTCAGCACATCTTCCATATCCTAGTCACGTGATCCTCGTCCAGCCATGTGAGGTTGGCACTGTCATTGTCTCTTCTTTTGCTTAACAGACAAGGAAACTGAGGCACAGGGAGGTTAAGTCGCTTGTTCCGGGTCACACAGCCAGTAAGTGGCGGAAGCAGGACTTGAACCAGAACAGGTGGGCTCCCTATGCCAGGCTCCGCACCACGGAGCCGTATAACAACGCAGTCCCCCGCGCCTGGCTTTCTCCAGCACTTTGTTCTGAGGAGGATCTGAATGTGAGGCCCTTTGTCCCCCCCCCCCCCCCCGCCCCCCCCCCCGTGCAGGGTGCTGTGCCCGGAGACCCGCCGTCAGCCCTGCCCGGGGCACCGTGTTATGTGAAACGCGCCGGTAGGGAAGGAGACGCTCCTATCTGCCCCTGGCACCCAGGACAGCGGTGCACAGCTGCACACCCTCAAGTTTCTATTATTGGAGCTGCTACCTATTGAGCACTCTGAGTGGCTGGTGCTGTGATGAAGACTTTACATGTATTACTTCATCCTGCCTTCAAAATAGCCCCATGGCCACCACTACTACCCCCTGACAGGCGGAGAAGCTCGGGCTTGGGGAGATGGAGTCCTTTGCGCTGCGGTGGGCAGGGAACGCCTACTGCAGGTCTCAGCCTGGGCCTTTCCCATCAGCCTGGGAACCCTCAGCCTGGGAACCCTCAGCCTGGGAACCCTTGGCCTGGGAACCCCTCGGCCTGGGAACCCTCAGCCTGGGAACCCTCGGCCTGGGAACCCCTCGGCCTGGGAACCCTCAGCCTGGGAACCCTCAGCCTGGGAACCCCTCGGCCTAGGTGTCTCTTGGCCTGGGAACCCCTTGGCCTGTGGACCATTGGCCTGGGAACCCCTCAGCCTGGGAACCATTGGTCTGGGAACCCCTCGGCACGGGAACCGTCGGCCTGGGAACCCTCCTGGCCATTTATTATAAGATGCATGCTCAGACTCATTCTTGGCTCTGTTCTGTTCTATTTTTTTCCCTTCTTACTTAGTTCAATTTAAAAATCCAACCTATCTTGCCTTACTTTGGGTACTTAGAAGCCACACTAAATTCTTTCTGGAACAAGGTGGCTATGCATCAACAAATATGTTAAACATTTATTTTGAATTGCAGTAGGGCTTCTGACACATAGTAGGTCCTCATTATATCTATGATGACATTTCTTCTAACCTACCCCTGACTTGCTAGATTCTAAGTCTCTCCAATCCCCAGGGCTGGACTTCCCACAGTTCTTAGCAACTACCACACATCTTTCTCTGCTAACACGCAACAGCCACGTTACTGACTGTCTCCGGTGTTTCCTATGTTCTTGGTACTGTCCTAAGACACTTTCAAGACTTAGTCCTGGGTGATGGCTCAGTTGGTTGGAGTGTCGTCCTGTACACCAAATGTTTGCGATTTCTGTCTCACATCAATGTTTCTCTCTCTCTCTCTTTCCCTTCTTTTTAAAAATCAATAAAAAACAAAACATATCCTCTGGTGAGGATGTAAAAAAAAATATAGGCTTAACTCAGTTAGCCCCATAGCAACCCTCTTAGGTAGCTATGATTCCCATTTCAAAGATGAGGAAACTGAGGCACAGAGGAATCAAGTAACGTAAATAAGGCCCTAAGTTCTAGGTAGTGGCATCAGGACTGCAAAGCCCTGGTCAGCTCCACAGCCTGATACCTTCACCTCTGAGCATGGCACCGGCAGAAGTGCTGGTGCCCTAAGGAAGCGGTGTGTGTGAGGGCAGAGGGCAGGCCTGTGGACTGAGGGAGCCCTGTGCGTGGAGGCAGGGAGGCCCGAGGGGTGTGGGTGGCCACAGTTGTGTTGATGGCTCAGGCTCACGGGCTCATCAAACCCTCCGAAGTGCAAGGCTCCCACTCTTGTCAAATTGAACCGACTTTGCAGATTTCACTTTCAATCCTGCCAACTTGAAAGTTTTAGCATTTCAGCTTCTTCAGAATTATAAAAGCCTACAAATGCTAAGGTGCTTTTTTTAGAGTTTAAAAAAATGTGTCTTTTCCCCACCATCACATAGCAATCTGAAGCGATTTTTTTTTTTTTACAGATTCTTGCCAAATGTGTATTTTTAAAGATTGCATTTGGCCAAAGACCAGAAGTGGAAAATTGGGGAGGAATGTTGGGGAGGTTCTAAGGCACATCCACAGAGGGGGAGGGAAGCTCCCCCATGTCTGCTGGGGTGCGTGCTGCTTATTTCAGCTTCTCTCTACCGTGGGGCACTGACAGAGCGTTTCCTTAGGACCAGCACGTCGCTGCTGCGCTGCCCAGAGGACATCTGGGCTGCAGCCTGGCCAGGGAAGACCACCACACTGTCACCAGCAGCCTGCTGGCCCTCAGTGGACACAGTCACTGCACCCACTGGATCACGTGCCAGCTCCATCCCTCCTAATTAAGTGTGTGTTTATGTGTCACAGACGCTCCCCCTGTGTGAATCAGCTCAATCATCATTTTGCAGTGTTTCAGCCTCAGATTGCAAACATCCACCAACAAACAGGAGCCTTGCTTCCTAACGCGCTGGAGACGTGTGGGAAATAGAGCCGCTCGCAGGAGTAGTGAGCCGCAGATGTTCCCCGGAGACGGCAGGCCGCGCCAAGTGCAGACGGTGTGTGTGGCCACGAGACAGGTCGCAGAATCTCACCAGGAAAGTGTTGCCCACGGAGTCCAGAAATGAAGGCATGAAGACAGGCAGGACGGAATCTGGTTTTTCCTTCCCAAAGCCTGGCCTTCTGGACAGCTTCAGGCCAATACGCTGGGAGTGGTCCAAGAAGCTGAATATTTAAAATTGAACTACTGCTACCAAGGTCTTCACTCCCAAAGCACGGGGAAGAGGTGTCTTTAAGGCAGCGGTTCTCAACCTGTGGGTCGAGACCCCTTTGGTGGTTGAACGACCCTTTCACAGGGGTCGCCTAAGACCATCCTGCATATCAGATATTTACATTACGATTCATAACAATAGCAACATTACAGTTATGAAGTAGCAACGAAAATAATTTTATGGTTGGGTCACAACATGAGGAACTGTATTTAAAGGGCCAGAAGGTCGAGAACCACTGCTCTAAGGAGTCAGAAAGATCGGGTTCAAATCCTGGCTCCAACACTTGGTCATCAAGTGTCCTTGACAAGTCACTTAACCTTTGGGGGGGGCGGTGTCTTGACCTTCTCATCTGTAAAAGGGGGACAATAGTAGGCCTTGCCTGTCGGGTCGTTGTGAGAATTAAATGAGATAGTGCAAGCACACTCTTAGCACAGCTTCACTCACAGCTAACGCTCAATAAACAAGACCTGTCTTCTTTGCCATCGTCATCGTCATCATCATCAGCCCCTCATTTCTCGCTCTCGCCAAGTTGTCCTGATCTTGCTAAGCGTCGTTTTTCTCCTCTGTGCAACGGCAGTAACGAGGCCTGCTTCAGAGAACTGAGTAAATGTTTATTAATTTCCAGGACAGTGTCCAACACATAGGCCCTCGGCTATGTTCTTGAACTTTTCCTTTTCAGGGATTTTATCAATGACTTGGTGAGGAGCGAAGCGGCGTGCTAGTCTGTCACACCGCAGATGACACTTAGCGGGGAGGTCTCGTGACAGCCGGGATTGCCAGAAAGGGCCTCTCCACAGGAAAACATGCCAACCTGCGCAAGAGGAAGCTCTAAATCTGGGTTAGCAAGCCCCGAGAGCAAAAACATGTTGCTCCGAATGGCATTTGGTGAGCTGCTCTCAAACAGCTCTTCCCCAGCTTTTTTAAAAAAAACACAGTGAGAAAACAGAAAGCCGGAAACGCAAAGCTTAAAAATGGAAGACTGGAAGATAATTTAATGGTATAATTTTCAAAGCAACAACTACCGATGCAGTTGGAGACACAATGAAAAAAATAGAGAGGAAGAAAAAGTAGACGAAAAGAAAACTGTACGCCATCGCTGAGAAAACTGGTCTGCGCCACCCAGGCCTTTACGCAGCGCTAGGAAGGGACTGATGTTCTAGGAAGCAAAACCCTCCAGAGAAAGGCCCGATGCAAGCAAACAAGCAGGAGAGAAGTCGCCAAAGAAAGGCCCCAGGCGCCAGGGGCATGGCAGGTCCATGCTGTGCAACCCACTTCCGAGCACAGAGACCGCGTACCAAGCTGCCAGGACTCTCACAGCAAAACTGCACAGAACACACAAAAGGCAAAGTACAGACAAACGCCATTGAAAAATATCCGGAAAATCCTAAATTACATATGAGAATTTCTATTTCAGCATTATATTATGAAATATGCCCCCAAAGGATGTATTATAAGGATGAATGAAAGCTTGCTAATATGACACGCATTACACAACTTATCCTATTAACAAACCGAAGGAGAAAAAGCTTGTAATGTTAATAGGTATCCAAACATTACATAACCGCCATACTCAATGACAATTCTTAGTTAACGACACTGATAGAAATGCAGGATAAAGAAAACCTTTGACACCAGCAGTAAACACCACGTGGTTGGTGAGACGCTGAAGCAGCAGTTCACTTCGGGGGGAGGAGGAGTCACCCCAGGAGTTTGCTAAAATGCAGATTACCAGGTTCACATACATTCTGGGCTTTATCCCTGAATCTGCAACCACATTCTGAGAAACGCGGTCTGCAAGTATTACAACTGCAGTTAGGAGCTAGGCAGGGTGGTCTTTAAGCACCCCCATCATTCCAGCCTATTCTCTAAGCCTCAGTCAAACAAAAGAAAAAAATTCAGTTCTATCTATTATTTGCAGGTGACATGATTGTTTACCTGTAAAACCAAATGAAATTAATTACAGTGCAATTGGCATCAATAAGAAAGTTCGAGCAGCTTACAGATAATTACAGCACTAACCACTTAGAAAATGTTCTGAAAAATCCCCATCCATTAACGTTAGTAATTGCAAGTATAAAAGCTATGCACGGCTTCAATGAAGAAAATGGTGCAACTTCTGTAAAAGACACAAAAGAAAACATTAATAAATTAGAGATATATTATGTTTTAAATGAGGAAGACTCCATGTTCTAAAGATGTTGATTGTGCTCAAATGATGCTATTAATTAAATGTTATTAATATTCCAGTTTTTCTGGCAACCTGACAGAATGGTCAGAAAATCCACTGGGAAAATCAAAGCCTCAGAACTAAGAAGATATATTAGTATTCAGTCTCAGAAAACTATCTTAATTTGAACAACAGTATGATAGAACATCAGACATAGAATTATAGGTGAAAAGGAAAGAATACAAAGTCCAGAAAACAGATACAGATCTATTATATGTGTAGACAAAGGTCATAATTCAGCTCAATGTGGATGAACTATTTCATAATTCACAAATAATTTGTAGTGTAAACATTTAACACAATGTAGCGCGCAAGTGCTTGGGATTTTCCTATCCATCTACAACAGACACAGGAGGGAATTAACATGGAGGAGCAGAGGGGTAAAGCATTCAGGGTCAGTCCGCCCTGAGCCCGGTAAGTCTCCAGGCCTGTGCAACTTCCGAAGCATTCACTGCCCTCTAGGCTACATCACAGAGGGGGCGGGAATGGGATCCTAGTCTTCCTCTCCCTACTTCACGTCTGACCTTGAGCAAATCACTCCACTACCTTAGCCTCAATTTCCTCCACAGAAAACGGGGCAACTGCTCCCAGGTCCTGTCTCAGTCAGAAAGTTGTGAGGGAAAACGAAGTCATGTGTGACAGCCCTCTGTAACAATAGAGTGCTGAGTGACAGTCGATATCTGGTAACCTTATCCCAATGTAGGGTGAAGAGCAAGGTTGTGGCAAGAGACTGCCTGAATTTGTACTGTGATTCCATCACTTACCATCTGTGGGCCTTCTCTTATCATTAAAGGGTGATGACACCTCAAAGGTTGTTACAAAGAGCAATGAACCACCCCCCCGCCACACACACACACACACAGACACACACACACACACACACGCACACACACTGCTTCGAATCGTGCCTGATATGTAGTAACTGATGGATGATGCTTGTTTGAGTAAGGTGTCGTTGAGACCACCTGGACTGAATACTTCACTGAACTCAGTTGAGGCCTCTGGGTAAAGGTTTAAGATTCCAGTGACAGGGACAGAGATCTATTTGCCTTGCCACATCCAAGACAAGCCTTGCATGTAAGTCCCTTGTTTAAAAAACCTGCCACCTACCAAGCTGGGGTGGTCTGCCTCTTTCTTCAGTCTCTTTGCCTTCTGTGTATAGGGGCCAGTTTACAAACCAACACTCATCTATTACTCTGAAATGGCGTCCACAGAGAGGAAGCAGAGAAAAGAATGGTGCCAGAAAGAGTGTATTTGTGGATCTGACCCCTGCATTGAGCCATCCATACATTTACTATCCAGTGCATGTGCCAATAGCATCCTCTCTCTCTCTCAAGTCAATTAAAATTGGGTTTTCTGTCACTTGCAACTGAATGAATTCTAGGTGATACAACAGTATTATTGTATTATTATGACCTCGGACAAAATGTTCCCAAATTCTTCACAACAGATTGGGTCTTGCCAGTAACAGAAACTCTGCACTTAGTACATTCGCCGCCTTGGTGTGTAGTCACACAATTATAAATGATGATCCTTCATCCGGATGATGGGCATTTTAAGAATGAAAACAACACTGCCCTTTTCCAAATTCTGGTTGAGAGAACAGGGCTGGAGACAAGTCAAGAGCTTCAAGCTCATGACCTTCAAGCAGCAGCTCCAGGGCTGAAAAGAAAATTAGTCAAAACCATCATTTCAAATTCCAAAAGGTCACCATTTATGAAAAGATTCTTAAACCAGATGATACGTCGGAAATGAAAGGGAAAACAAGAAATGGAAGGAGACGGAGCTGAAACAATGGTTTGTACAACTTGCTCTCCACACCCCAGTAAACTCTCTCTGTGCCCAATTAGATGGGCCGTGACCTCCTGAGGCTGCATTTAGACCTTTAACGTCAGTTAACCTGTCACACAGAACCTCATCTAACGACCTTTCACAGGTTGTCTCTGATAGAATTAGCAGAGATGGGAACGTAACATGCTTGACTGTTTCCTGATCAAAAAGGATAGCTATGCATACAGAAGTAAATAGTCAGGCGTCCCTTATGCGTTCTGAGTCGGTGCATCCAGTGGCCCTCTGAGCACCCCCAGCTGAATGCCAGATGGAAGCTGCAAGTTAGCATGTTCTCCCCCTACAAACTTTCCAGATGTAAAAGGCATCACTGTCCACCTAAGGGTAAAGCCAGAAACGTGAGAGTCACCTGACCTCATTTTCCCTCACCATTGACATACAACACCAGGAAATTCTGTTGATTCCAGCTCCTAATGGCCAAGGTCTCCATCACCACCACCACCACCACCTCCTTAATAGGGAAATCTGCCGTGGCCCCTGCATTTTTATATCAAGGCATTTTAACTGGCGTTCAAATATTCCTCTTCCATTCCCAAACCCACTGTCCACGCTCCAGCCAGAATGAGCCTCAAGAATAAAAACCTTATCATGCAAGACTTTTAAATTCCCATTTTGAACTTTCTAACGGATCCCTGTTGCGCTCAGGATAAAGTCTAACTTACCACCCCTTCCATGGAACCGTATGACATGGCACCTGCCATTCTCTGCATTCACCTGTTTCCCTAACCGCGGCTGGTCTCGACTACGGTTTTGTTCCTCTGTTATGCCGTGTGCTCTCTCTAGCTTCCAGACCTCTGTACGTGTTGTACCCTCTTCCGGGAACACCACTCAGCCCTTAGTCTCTCTAACTCCCCTTCATCCTTCAGCTCTTTTAAAAGTTGTACTTTTTCTTTTGTTAGATTCTTCTCGGTCCAGGGAAGTAGCTGGTGGTTAAGGGGAAAGGCCATGGAGTCATATCATTGGAATTCAAATTCTGTCTCGGATAATAGCGAGGTGTGTGACTCTCTGTTTTATCTGTAATATGAGGACAACAAGCATTGTCAAAAAGGCCAAATGTGGCCACATCAATTACTGAGCATCAGAGCCAGCACGTCAACTATCAAACAGTGTTAGATATGATTATCACTATTACTTAATTTGCTGTGCAGGGATGCTCCCAACGCCTATGTCTTTGGTTCTGTCCTCTTATTTTTACAGCCAGTTGGAGGGTCTTATTCATGCCCAAGGCTCTACCTCTACTACCGGTGATCTCCAAATATGTGCTTCTAGATCCAACCTCCCTCCAGACTTCTAATTTCTTATTGGAGTTATTGCAACAGTCCCCCCCCCACCCCCCACCCTGATCCATTCTCACATCTCTGAAACCTGTTTCCACATGGCACCCAACTACACTTTTTAAAACGTCAGCTCCTCTGGGGCAAAGGCCATTCCTATGACATTCCCGCAAACCTGACTGGCACCGCCCCTCGTGGGAGATCTGCTAGCCCCACTCTCCAGGGTCTTGGTGGCCCCAGCCTCCCGACACTTGATGGCTCTGCCCTGCTGAGATCTGGGCGGAATATGGGACAGACTGAGTTGTGTGGCTCTGAGGCGGGGGCCACGCCCCACGCCTTTCCCCAAGGCTGATCGAAACTTCCCCTTCATGGGAGATCCACTAGCGGCTAGTGACTAGCCCATCCTCCTGACTCCCCCTGGGGCCCTGCCCTGCTGATAGCAGGCCCTGGGCAGAGTCTGGGACAGACTGAGTTGTGTGGCTCTGGGGTGGAGGCCATTTTCCCCTCATACACCAACAGGTACAGAGTTCTCCCTTCACAGCCAAATCTTGATCTCTTTGGGCCTGATGAACTCGGCTGGCCTCACTCTGATGACACCCAGAGACCCTGCCCTGCCACAAAAGTGCAAGTGCCTAGTGGGTGGCAGCTACACTTGGTCTAGCCTGGGACATTTGCTGAGTGGCCTCAGGTCCAGCACTGGCACCAAGTCTGAACTTGTATCAGTCTGGTGAACACCGCCTCTACCTGGTGACTCAGATGCGGTATCATGCAGCTCAAGTATGGCCAGAGGCTCTTTCAGTGACTGAGCCTAACAGGCAGCCGGCGGGCAGAGGGTGGGGACAGATCTCAGGGCGCCTTTGGGATTTTTGCTGACCTGCTCCTGGACCTGGTGCTGGTAAAGCCAGCCTTGGTGCACAGCGTGGTCCTTCCCGCATCCATCTAGGCCCAGCAGTGGCAGCCACACTGTGGACTGCTTTGTAGCTAACAGGTTGGCCAGGGCCAGTCACTGGCAGTGTCTGACACTGACCTGCATCAGAGTCCCTCCCAAGAGGCCCCAGAACCAACACACCCAATGGCCAGCTTCAGACAACATCAGAGCAGGGTCCGATTAGCTTCATAAACTGCACATCCAAAGGTAGATCTCAGCAGGCACCAGACCCTGCTGCTTCATGTGGTCAGCCCCTGCACAGCAGTTTATACACTGTGGTCGGGGCCACAGTAAGCCAGCCTGAGGGTCAATCCCACACACAAATGGGCCAATAGCAATCAAGACTCAATGACAGCAGGAGGGCCCATAAAACCTACACACCTAGATCAGGTGATCAAGGAGACTGTGCCACTGGGTCCCACAGGACACCTACTATGTAAGACCATCCTACCAAGACTGGGAGACATAGCAGATATACTTAATACATAGAAACAAACAAAAAGAAGCAGCCAAAATGGGGAGACAACGAAACATGCCTCAAAGGAAAGAATAGGAGAAATCTCCAGAAAAAGAGCTAAATGAAATGGAGGCAAATAATTTATCAGATACAGAGTTCAAAAAAGTGGTTATCAGGATGTCCAAGAACTTAGTGAGAACTACAACAGTGTAAAACAGGACATTAGAACCATAAAAAATAACCAGTCAGAAATGAAGAATACACTAGAAGGAATAAACAGCAGGTTGGATGAAGCAGAGAATCGAATCGGTGACTTGGAAGATAAGGTAACAGAAAATACCCAATCAGAGCAGCAAAAAGAAAAAAGAATTTCAAAAAGTGAGAATATTTTAAGGGAATTAGGGACAACATGAAGCATAATGTCATCCATATCATAGAGGTACCAGAAGAAGAGAGAGTAAGGGATCGAGAACCTATTTGAAGAAATAATGACTGATAACTCCCCTAACCTGGTGGGGGAACAAATACACACACATGTCCAGGAAGCACAGCGTCCCAAACAAAATGAACCCAAAGAGGTCCACACCAAGACACATCACAATTAAAATGCAAACGGTTAGACCAGTTGGACTGGCTCAGTTAGCTGTGTTGTCCTGTGCATCGAAAGGTTGCTGGTTCAATTCCAGGTCAGGGCACATGCCTGGGTTGCAGATTTGATCCCCAGTTGGGGTATGGAAGGCAACTGATCAATGTTTCTCTCTCACATTAATGTTTTTCTCTCTCTCAGCATGTACTCAGGTGAGGATTAAAAAATGCAAAAGGTTAAAGACAAAGAGAGAATCTTACAAGCAGCAGAGGAAGACAGTTAGTTACCTACAAGGGAGCTCCCATAAAACTGACAGCTGATTTTTCAACAGAAACATTTCAGGCCAGAAGGGATTGGCATGAAATATTCAAAGTGACATACAACCAAGACTACTTTACCCAGCAGAACATCATTTAAAATTGAAGGAGAAATCTAAAGGAGTTTGCTACCACCAAACCAATATTACAAGAAATATTAAAAGGCCGTCTTTAAAAAAATGTTTTTCTTGATTTTTAGAGAGAGAGGAAGGGAGAAGGAGAGATAGAAACATGGATGAGAGAGAAACATCAATTGGCTGCCTCCTACATGCCCCCTATTGGGGATTGAGCCTGCAACCTGGACATGTGCCCTGACCAGGAATCGAACCGGTGATCTCTTGGTTCGTGAGTTGACGCTCAACCACTGAGCCATACTGGCCAGGCAAAAGGTCTTCTTGAAGAAGAAGGAGGAGGAAGAGGAGGTGGAGGAGGAGGAGAGGGAACAGAGGAATACAGTTAAAAGAATAAAATGGCAATAAATATGTACCTATCAATGATCACTTTAAATGTAAATGGATTAAATGCTACAATCAAGAAATTATGTAAAAAGCAACAACAACAATAAACAAAAAAACCTCATAGAGACAGATAATAGTATGGTGATTACCAGAGGGAAAGGAGGGTTGGGGGAGGTAGAAGAGGGTATAGGGGGCATGAATGGTGGTGGAAAGAGACTTGACTTCAGATGGTGAACACACAATGCAATACACAGGTGATATATTATAGGATTGTACACTGAAACCTACATAATTTTATTAACCAATGTCACTCCAATAAATTCAATAAAAAAGAAAAAAACTGTTAAAAAAAAGACACAGGGTAGCTGAATGGATAAGAAAACAAGATGCATATATATGTGTACAAGAGACCCACCTCAGAATGAAAGATACAGATTAAAAGTAAAGGAATGGAAAAACATATTTTATTTATATTGAGAGGAAAAGAAGCTGGGGAAGCAATACTTACATCTGACAAAGGCTACTGTAAGAGACAAGGAAGGACGCTACATGATGATAAAGGGAGCGACCTGACAAGAGGATGGAACCCAGGTGAACATGTATGCACCCAGGATAGGAGCACCTAAATATGTAAAGCAAATCTTGCTGGGCATAAGGGAGAGAGTGACAGTAATACAGTCATACTAGGGGATTTTAACACCCCGCTGAATCAATGGGTAGATCTTCCAGACAGAAAATAAACAAGGAAAAAGCAATCTTAAATGACACACTAGATCACATGGATCTCATTGATATCTTCAGAGCATTTTACCCCATAGCAGCAGAATAGACATTCATTTCAAGTGCACATGGAACATTTCTAGAATAGACTACGTGTCGGAACATAAAACAAGACTCACACAATTAAAACAAATTGAAATCATATCAAGCATCTGGTCTGATGGTATGAAACTAGAAATCAATCACGAAAAAACTAAAAGCACACAAAGACATGGAGGCTAAATAACATGTTACTAAATAAGAAGTGGGTTAACTATGAGATAAAGGAAGAAATAAAAAGATACCTTGAAAAAATGAGGACACAACAACACAAAACCTATGGCACACAGGAAAATCAGTCCTGAGACGGGAATCATAGCATTACAGGCTTATCACAAGAAACAAGAAAAATCTCAAATAAACAATCTAACTTTACACTCAAAGCACTTGCAAAAGAGCAGCAAACAAAGCCCCAAGTGAGTAGAAGAAAGGAAATAATAAAGATCAGAGCAGAAATAAACAAAATAGACTCTAAAAAATACAAAAGATCAGTGAAATCAAGAGCTGGTTCTTTGAAAAGATAAACCAAGATTTACACACCTTTAATCAGACTCATCAAGAACAAAAGGGAGAGAGCCAAATAAATAAAATCAGAAATGAAAGAGAAGTAACAACTGACACCAAAGAAATAAAAAGAATTGGAAGAAAATCTTACAAACAACTATATGCCAACTAATTGGACAAAGTGGACAAAATGGATAAATTCCTAGAAACATACAGTTTTCCAAAACTAAATCAGAAAGAATCGGAGAATCTGAATAGATAGATTACAGCTAGTAAAACTGAAGCAGTAATAAAAAATTTCCTGTCAAACCAGAGTGTTGGGCTGGATGGCTTCACAGGTCAATTTTACCAAACATTCACAGAAAAACTAACACCTTCTCAAACTATTTCAAAAAATTCAAGAGGCAGGAAGACTCCTGTGCTCATTTTATGAGGCCAGCATGACCCTAAATCCAAAACCAGATAAAGGCACTACAAAACAAACAAGTAAAACAAACAAACAAAGAACCACAAAAAACAATATTCCTGATGAACCTGATCCAGCAATACATTGAAGAGATCATACACCATGATCAAGTGGGAATTATTCCCGGGATGCAAGATTGGTACAATATCTGCAAATCAATAAACATGATATATCACATAAAAAATGAAGGATAAAAACCACATGATTGTATCAATAAAAGCAGAAAAAGCATTTGATAAGACCTAGCACCCATTTATGATAAAAGCTCCCAGCAAAGTGGGAATAGAGGGAACATAACTCAATGTAATAAAGGCCATATATGACAAGTCCACAGCCAACATCATACTCAATGGGTAAAAACCTAAATCATTTGTTTCTTTTAAGATTGAGAACAAGACAGGGATGTTCACTTTCACCACTCTTATTCAACATAGTACTGGAAGTCCTAGCCACAGCGATCAGACAAGAAGAAGAAATAAAAGGCACCCAAATTGGAAAGAAAGAAGTAAAAGTGTCACTATTTGCAGATGACATGATAATGTATATACAGAACCCTACAGATTCTACCAAAAAAATTACTAGAACTGATCAGTGAATTCAGTAAAGTAGCAGGATGCAAAATAAATATCTAGAAATCAGTTGGATTTCTATGTACCAATAATGAACTACCAGAAAGGGTAACTAAGAAATCCCATTCACAATTGCATAAAAAAACAACATAGGAGTAAATTTAACCAATGATGTAAAAGACCTGTACTCAGAAAATTATAAGGCACTGAGGAAGAAACTGAAGAGATAAGTGGAAGCATATACTGTATTCATGCATTGGAAGAAATAACATCTTTAAAATGTCCATACTACCCAAAGCAATCTATAGATTCAATGCAATTCCTATCAAGGTACCAAGGGCGTATTCACAGAACTAGCAGGAATATTTCAAAAATATATGTGGGACCACAAAGACCCCAAATAGCCACAGTAATCTTGAGAAAGAAGAGCAAGTTGGAGGAATTATGCTACCTGATATTCAGCACTATAAAAGGCCATAGTAATCAAAACAGCATGGTACTAGCATAAAAAGAGACACATAAATCAATGGAACAAAATCAAGGGCTCAGAAATAAACCCATGCCTCTGTGGTCAATTAATATTTGACAAAGGAGACAAAAACACACAATGGGGTAAAGAGAGTCTGTTCAGTAAATGGTGCTGGGAAAACTGGATAGCTATGTGCCAAACAATGAAACTTTTTTCACAGAAGGTGGACGGATTCTCATATCTGCTCCTGCATTTGCTCTGCTGACAAATGCTGTTTTATCTGAAGGAAACCTAGCTCAGGCAAACCTGTGAGTAGCAAAGAGAGGTGTTTGAGTAGCCTCTGAAGAGAACGGTGGCTAGTCTTCCTTGATACTACACCAAAACGCGGCAAGCAGTGTTGTCTTAAAGACTAGCTGCCACATGGAATCTGAAACCAATCTAATGAACTTTTCATGCTCTAGGGCCGTGGTCGGCAAACCATGGCTCTCGGGCCACATGCGGCTCTTTGGCCCCTTGAGTGTGGCTCTTCCACAAAATACCACGTGCAGGTGCGCATGTACAGTGCGATTGAAACTTTGTGGCCCATGTGCAGAAGTCAGTATTTTGTGGAAGAGCCGGTATTTTGTGGAAGAGCCACACTCAGAGTGCCATAGATCCGCATGTAGCCCGAGAGCCTTGGTTCGCCGACCACCCCCCTTCGACTCCGGCCAGGGTCATGTTCGTTTTGCTGTTTCATTTGCCCCGTAAGCATTGTGAAAAAAGGCCCTGCAACGTCGTTCTAAGGTACCAAGTAAAAGTAATTCCTCGTATCTCTAAAAGCTAGAAAAAGTAGGAGCGTGTGTAGGTGGTTTGACTATTTCTCAAGCACTTGCATCAGAGAATGAATTTTAGAAAGCATATATAGAAGCATTCCTTTAACCAGTGTACAGTTTGCTTCTATGTCC
>NW_005871070.1:11665530-11695125 GCF_000147115.1 Myotis lucifugus | reverse complement strand
GCGTGTCAGCATTTTGAAAAACCCTAACTTAACTCTGGTGCTGTGTCACATATAGAAATTTTTTGATATTTGCAACCATAGTAAAACAAAGACTTATATTTTTGATATTTATTTTATATATTTAAATGCCATTTAACAAAGAAAAATCAACCAAAAAAATGAGTTCACGTGTCACCTCTGACACGCGTGTCATAGGTTCGCCATCACTGGTCTAGGACATTAAACTCCATTGTTCTGGTCCGTGTTGAGTGACTCTTTACCCGTGGATAGTTTTGTAGCATCATGCACCGGTCATTTGGAAACGATTGGTTCACTGAGTTACACAGGTCTTTCAAATGTGCTGAAGACCTGGTGCTTTGTTTGCAAGCACATTTCATTACACAATATTTAAAATATGACACTTGCTCATAGGAGCAGATAGAGGCAAAACTGTGATTTTCACTTAAGACTTTGAATTTTATCTTTGGCAACAAATACTGTCAGCTGCTTTTCTTGAAGTGACGAGCTCTCTTAGCTCAGTTTGGAGAAAAGGTCTGCCAGCTCCGCAAGCCTGAGAGCCATAGTTTGCCCATCAATTGTTTGTCCAAGTAAATACGGTGTTTCAGGGGGAAGCAGCGGCTCAGCTCGCAGCTCAGCCGCACAAGGGCCCTGCTAGAGACCGTCTTCGTGCTTTGGCAAAAAGCCCAAGTGCTTTGTATGTACTCCCCGTTTTGCTAAATGCAAGGTTCGAGTTTACTAAAATCTAATAAAATCGATGCTTTTGTACTGCTTCACCGAGAACTGTTCAAAGTGCCCGCAGTCCTTTCTTCCCTCTGGGTGGTGGCGGTGGCCGCTTGGGGCACTGCCCCTGCTCCTCGCAGTTGCTTTGACTCATCAGTGTAAGCGCCAACACAGCGCAAAAGGCAACTACGCCTCACGACTACCACGAAGTAGACATTGCAGACCCCATGACATGGTCTGGGGAGGGGTCCTCTCACCCCCGGGGTTAACAACACACTTCGAGAACACCGGGCTGTAACATCAGCATGAAGGACATCGGCTTTTGGATTTAAAAGACCTGGAATTGCATCACCTCTACCCCTCACTAGCTTTAAAAACTTGGGACCGTTGCTCCTCTGAGATCCAGTTGCTCATCAGTAAAATGGGTGTGACACCCATAAGGCTCTTGAGAGGACCCAGTGAGCCAATGCATTAAGCACCCAGGATGCACTCACTATTGTTATTTACTAAGACCTAATGGTTCCACCGTGTGTCTCAGTCAGATTGCCTAAGGTTTTAACCACCTCATCAACCAGCGTGAAAAGAATCAGGCCCAAGCATATCACCACCAAGGACTCTGAGTCTGGCCTCCTGCAGGGTCTCATCAGCTACACGGCGCCGGGAAGCAGACTTGCGGAGATTCTGGGGGATGACGGAGCAGGGGACCACGCCTGCAGGACTCCTTGCTGACGGCAGAAAATGCAGATGGGCAGATTCTGTCCGATCTGTTTATCACAGGAAGGCGGTGACAATCAACACCACATTAGTACTCACAGTGCCAGGCACTGAGCGCTGTGCAAATATAGCCCATTCACTGCAGATGAGGACACCGAGGCACAGACAGGGTAAGTAACATGCCCAAGTGACACGCTCTATGTGGTTGACCTGGGATTTGAAAGCAAGCATCTGACTCTAAGGCGGAGTTCTTATCTACTGCCCTGTACCAAGGAAGCAGGAGCGAAGGAGGGGCATTTTCCAGAAGGTCCTTTCCCCTCCACAGAGCTCAAGTTTAAAAAGCTCAATTTTATTCTAAAATGACCTGTTTAAAAAACCATTTTGAGTTCAAGAGAAACTCCAGAAAAAAAAGTGTACCTCAAGCTAAGTGTGATATAAACAAATGTATGGCAGGATTTTGAGCTGGTGAAGGGTTAGAAAGGAGCCTCCATTTGGACATTTTTCTTTGAATGACTCAGAGACTGTGACATTGAACCAGCAAAGAGGAGGACGGAATCCTAAGAAGAGCTTGGTCTTGCATTAAACATTGTCTACACCATCAAACAATGATCAGTGGTTTCCGAGTTCAGAATTGATCTGTAGCCCAACATAGATGTTAGCGGAGTCAGAGAGCAGAATCCCAGTGGAATGAATCTGACAGCGAAAAGGTAAAAATGCAGCTCCTGGACCTGGGTAGGCAGGAGGGGGAACGTGGACAGCCGCATCCCATAAGGTGGGAAGCTAAGACGTTCTACCCAAGGTGGAGGCAAAAGAAATGAAGATTTATGTTATTTTTTTAGAAATTGGAAAGGTAATCAATATGAAGGGTGGAGTGAGCTCGCTAAATCCCCACCTACTGTGGCAGGAAGTCAATAGATTATAAATCAAGAAATAAAGGGCAAACATATTATTTAGAGGTTTGGATAGAACCACCAGAGGAACCGAGTCAGAAACGGTTACTCTGAGCAGTAGGACTTGGGGCGAGGACGCGGGAGCACCGAGAGGCGATGCTTGTCATTAAAGCCCCTTCTATGCGATATGACGTTTGAATAGTGTGCGTGAGTAATGTCTTAATAAACTGTAAGATAAAGGCTTTTAATTAAAGTATGAAGTTTTAGCTTGAAGGGAAAAGTATAACCTTTCTAATCTTTTTGACTTAGTAGAGCAGAAAAATAGGGCAATGATGTTTATTAGCTATTTACTAAACTGGGATCGCAGCCATTGGGGGTGAGGAAATGAGACGGTAGTGAGGGTAGAGGGGAAACCTTGCTTTGTCTTTTTTTGTTTTAAAAATTTATATTGAAATGCGTTTTGTGTTACTTTTGTATTAAAAGTATTTTCATTAAGAAATACAATAGGAAAAATATGCCACTCAAAAGAACATGACAAAAATTAAATACCCAGGATTTTTTTTTAAGAGAGAGAGAGAGAGAGAGAGAGAGAGAGAGAGAGGCGCAGTCACTCAGTGTGTCTCCCTGGTCTCTAGAGGCGGGCTACCAGCCTGCCCCTTCCCTCTGCTTGAGGACCAGAGCCCAGGAGGCTGGCTTCCTTTCCGCTCCAGCCCCGCTCTTGGGAGAAGTCAGTTCTCCTCTGTGGACCCTACACACGCTTGCTTTTTCCGTGCATTTGGCAAGAGGGTTTTGAGCACCTATTGTAGGCCAGGCGGCCTGGGACACACAGCCCTAGGAGAGCATTTCTGTGACAGGGCCCCTCCCCTGAGCCCCCCCCCCCCCACTCCCCTGGGCCCAGGAGCATCCTGCACCTCCACTGGGTGCACTTCTCAGCGTCTTCCCTACACAGTTCTGACCTTCCCAGAGACAGCAGCGTGTCCACCGAATGCTGTGTCTAGCACATAGTAGGTGTTCAGTAGGTACTCATAGAGCAGGTGACACAGGCTGAAGTTGTCCCCAAAGGCAAACCACCCACTCCCCACCCCCTAAGGGTCTGCAGGCTGGGAAGGGCCTGGGAGAAGGTGCAGGTGGGCGGAGCTGGCTGGAGCCCGATCCAGGAGGCCCGCCCAGCAGGACAATGGCCCTCAGACTCTGAGCACTGGCCTCCCACATTGCTGTCATGTCTGTGCCATGTTCCCATGCCAGGGTGAGGCGAGGCTGAGGGTGAAGCCTGCGGGGAGTAGGGTCACAGGAAGCGCCCTTCTGTCCAGCAGTGAGCAGCGCAGTTGCGGGGACGGCTGGGACATGGCGACCTCAGAACGCATCCCTGGGCTCAGTCAGTCCTTACAACTTCCTTCAAGACCTGCCCAACTGGCGCCAGGGCCTGGGCTGTCTGTGCCGCTCCCCTCCCCTCCTAGCCACACTGGCTCCTGACCCCCCACATCCTCTGCATTCATGCTCTTTCTGCCCTGAGTGCTGTTCCGCCCAGAGCCCCTGGGTGGCTCCTCATCTCCCCCACACTTTGGGTTAAAGGTCACCTTCTCAGGGGACCCTGCCTCAGCCACACTGTTTGCCATTTCATCCTCCTTGCCACCAGCCCACCCTCCCACCTGAGGGCCGCGAGCCCAGGGACTCTGCCAGGACCCTTGGGGGGCGGGCTCAGACCTTAGTGTCTCTGGGACCAGCCCTGCCATCTCCCCGGGCAGGAGCGAGGCCGCGGTGGAAAGTGGAGGAGCGCTGAGCGCTGAGCTGAGCAGCAGAACTCCGACCGGACGCACATCATCGCCTCTTGATCCGATAGTCTCACTTTTCTCTAAACACGGAGTGCGAGCCGCGTCCATCGTCTTTGCTGAAAAGTACTATTTTGAAAAACCGGGACTAACTTGCTAGTACGTATTTTAAGGCATCTTAAGCTGGTGAACAGGTCCCAGGCTCTGCGTCCTGTCATGGCGAAGGGGTTGATTTGCGGTGAGTATGCATCTCTGTGAACTGCTCTTTGCCCAAACCAGTTTCCGCAGGGACAGCAGAGTCTTACACTGGAAGAGGAGACCGAAGACCCAGGATTCTCGGAATCGCTTTGATTTCGCAGGTGGGTGTGATTGCAGTTAAAGCAGCTGCGGGCGGTGCTGAATAGAATATGTGGCAAACGTGCAGGTAACTAACTATGTACAGACTCGTAAGGCGGAAGAATAGACACAGTGTCTGCTGGGTGTGTGCACAGCGTAGCCACACTGTGCACACACCTCTCCTCCCGCCGGGCTGCACCCAGAGCACTAGACATTTCTAAAGGAGACGGTGGGACCTCTCTGCATAATCTTTGAGGAAAAGACGGAAAATAAGGGATGGAGAACTAACGTTGAAATTTTCAAGACTGTGGAGTCCGATGGCCCCGAGCTGCAGGCTCCTGCGTGGCCCACAGGGCGGCCGGGACTGCAGGGTGTGCTTTAGCGGGAGGTCTGTAAGCACTGAGCCCAGGAGAGCGACTGCCAGAGGTTGGGGGGGTCTCGGAGTTCAAGGTGAGTGAGTTGCCTCACGAAGCACATTCCGTGCATGTCCCCTGGGCACGCACTATGTGCCAGGCTCTGGTTCCAGGCCGGGGTCCTGGGAAGGGCGGAGAAGGAGCGTTTCCATGGTGATCAGGTATTGGGCAGTGCCTCTCTACAGTGTGCAAGGAAAAGGTGGATGATGGTGTCAGGTCTTGCCTGCCCCACGCCCATCTCGGCTGCCCACGCCTGGACTGCTGAGGCCACGGTCACGGAGAGCCAGCCTGGTGGGGCGTTGGTCTGTGGCAGGTCTGGTGGCGTCAAAGGAGGGTTTGGCCCTCTGAGCGCTGCACTGAACCCGCTGCAGATCCCTAAGCCACAGAATTATCAGACAGAAACCTTGACCCCTGCCTGCCACAGACTCTAAAACGCAAATAAGTCAAATGATGGTGTGCCCAAGTCCAGTCCTCAGGAAGCGGGGCCTCCTCGAACCCCTCGTCCCTGGGTTTGCAGCCCCCCGTCTTCATGGAGAGTTTGCCCGAGTCCCCGAGAGTGTGCTGGCCTGCAAGCAGCCAGACTCTGGGAAAGAAACTGTTCTCAATTCTAGTGATCGGTGTTGCCTTTTTTAAAAAAGTATATTTGGTCTCCAGAGATGCTGTATTTTTTAAAATATGTTTTCATTGACTTCAGAGAGGAAGGGAGAGAGATAGAAACATCAATGATGAAAGAGAATCATTGATTGGTTGCCTCTTGCATGCCCCCTACTGGGGATCAAGCCCTCAGCCTGGGCATGTGCCCTTGACCGAAATTGAACTCAGAACCCTTCAGTCCACAGGCCGACACTCTATCCACTGAGCCAAACTGGCTAAGGCCAGAGGTGCTGTATTTTTGCAGCCTAGAGCCACAACATCTAAATCTAGCTAGCTCTACCATTTCTTTTCCTTGACCTTGCTTTCTGGATTTGGAATAAAAATGGGCAAAGGTTGGGTTTATTATTTTTCACAATATTTCTTGTTGAGGGGTTCAGAGCCCGTGACTGACAGGAAACTCTCTTTGACACAGGAGTGGGCGGGCTGGAGAAGGCCCTCCCCACCAGGGGGGCCCTGCTAAGGGAGCCAGTGTGGTGGTGAGGGTGGTGCTCTGGCGCAGTCCCAGCTGCCGCCCCTGGAGGTGTTGTGTAGCCACTGGGCTTCTCTGAGCCTCAGTCCTTGTTGGTGAAACAGGCCTGCAGGTAGCGCAGGGGCCAGCAGGGGATTCAGCTGCATTTGTTTATCCAAGTGCATGGGGCGCAGTAATGACAGCAGCACAGGTAGGGTGGGGGCCCAGCTCTGCCTCCTACCAACCATGACCTCTCTGGCTGTCTGCTTCCTCATTTGTAAATGGGGACAATAGAGGTATCTACTTCCTAAGAAGGTGCAAGGATTGGATGAATACCCTGTGTCAAGTGCTTACAAGTGCCTGGCATGTACCATGTGCCTGATACACACATAAGTAAATGCTCAGGGTTTAGCCTAGAAATGGATGCTCATAGCTTGGCAAGGAGAAGGTGTTTATTAAGTGTTAGCTATTGTCACTTTACGGTTTCCTTGTCACCTCTTCCTGGGATTCTCACGGCCCATCCTCTCCTACAGCTTCTTTGGAAGCAGGTGTGAGGATCCACACTGGCGTCTCACCTGCTTGCTGATCCCAGGAGGAGGGGAAGACCTCCCCTGGACATGGCTTCCACGTGCAAACCCAGGAAGCAGCCCGCAGGAGCCTTGCAGGGAGCTCTCAGACAGAGAGCTTCTAGCCTCGGCCTTGCTGTTTACCTGCGTCAGCTGGGAGCACGCGTCCAGAGACCCTCACCACGCTCGCCTGATCCTGACTTCTCCTCGGTGTTCGCCGGCCCCTCTGCCCCTGCCCGGAAGTGCCGGTGCTCCTCGGGGTCCTGTCACGTTGCCTCCTGGGGTCCCCTGGGTTGTCGCTGGCACTTCTGCACTTTCAAGCCTTCAATTACCACCTATGCCTGGGTGATCCCAAGTGTCACTTCAGGTTTCACCTTTATCCTGAGCCTCTGTCAGTGCTTCTTCACATTTCCAGAGTGTGAGACTCTCTCCATAGAAGCGCACACTCACATATTTTTCTTGAAGTTTCATGAGCACACGGAGCCTTATGCATGGAGCTACATGGAGACCCAATGCTAACTCCATGGGCCTCCCTCTCTCACCCTCACCCTCCGCAGCTGTGTCTGCTGGGTCTACCCTTAATCTCTCGTGTCATTCCTTTTACCGCCGTCAGAACATCGCCTCCCAACGCTTCTTCTCTTTCCAGCCCCAACAGATATTATTTCCTGCATGTTTGGTCAGGGGCTGCCTTTTCCTGGAGACCATTACAGAGAGAAGGTTCGCGTTGACTTTCTTTCAACCTCTCAGAAAAGGGCCCAGGAACCCTGAGCAGAGAACTGAGTGCGAGGTCTCCAGGAAAGAAGAGATGATGCAACAGAACACCTGATGGGATGAAGAGTCTTGGAGAAAGGCAAGAAGAAGTGCAATTCAATACTCTTGGAAAAACAAAGGGTACTTCAGAAATAACATGTTATTATAAATTTCTGTAATAACTGTCCCATTTATTCAGTGGCAGTAAATGTTTTAGGCTTTGCAGGCTAGGCAGAAAACTTGAGGATACTAAGTAGGTACTTATGAAATAAGAAACAAACTCCACACATGTTTTAATGGCAACATTCAAAATTATAGATGCTGAAATTTAAATTTCTTATTTGTGTGTGTTGTGAAATATTATTTGATATTATTTATTTATGTTAAACATATTTTATTGATTTTTCACAGAGAGGAAGGAAGAGAGATAGAGAGTTAGAAACATCGATCAGCTGCCTCCTGCACATCCCCTACTGGGGATGTGCTGGCAACCAAGGTACATGCCCTTGACCGGAATCGAACCTGGGACCCTTCAGTCCACAGGCCGATGCTCTATCTGCTGAGCCAAACCAGTCAGGGTGATATTATTTAATTTTTTCAACCATTTAGAAATGTACAAAATATTCTTAGCCTGTGCATTGTACAAAAATAGGCAATGCGCTGATGTCTGCACATGGGCTAGAGTTTGCCAACCCCTGAGATGAATGTCTCACATTCTCCACACGCTGAGTCCTACACTTCCATCATTTTAGAGGCAAAGCATGAAGTACATCCTGTTTATTTGATGAGTCTCAAGTCAGTGGCGTGTAAATGTGTCACTGTTCTATCTTTTGACTGTGTTATATCCAACCCCTCATTTCTTCAGTGATATTTTGGGCATATTTTATAACTTTCCAGCCACTTTTGGTTGTTAAAACTTCCAGTTGCATATCTGATTGCAAGGTTGTATCCCTGATCCTCTCTCTTTTGCATCCTGGCAGCTTCGGTATGTTGTGCCAGGGAGCAGGAAGAGAAAGAAGGTCACGTGCCACTTGGCTGGGTGAAGGTGCGGACCTCTGTCGTTCATTGTTGCCGCATCTCCAGCTGGCGCCGATGGCCAGGACTCTGCGTGGCGGGAGACACCTGCACTGGTTAGCGGAGGGCCCTGGGGCCTTCCCACTGCCACCTTCTTCTCTGATGTCAGCCATCTGAGTCGGGTGCAGGCTTTTCCATCCCACATTGGCTCCCACCACTGACAGCTCCCATACCGCTGAGCCCGTGGTACCCTGTGAGCCTTTGTAAAAGGCCCTCCTCCCTTTGGATAGACTCCGCTGTGGACCAAGGTGCATGGTTTGGGGAGTGGAGCATGGGATGGCTCTCAGTCCTTGCTGGACCCCTAAGCTGAGCAATCCTGGTCAGGGCAACATCTCAAACGCCGTGCCACCCTGGCTGGGCTCTTCTTTTTTTTTTTTTAATATATTCTATTGATTCTTTACAGAGAGGGAGGGAGAGGGAGAGGGATACAGAGCTAGAAACATCGATGAGAGAGAAACATCGATTCAGCTGCCTCCTGCACACCCCCCACTGGGGATGCGCCCGCAACCCAGACACATGCCCTTGACCGGAATCGAACCCGGGACCCTTGAGTCTGCAGGCCGACGCTCTATCCGCTGAGCCAAACCGGTAAGGGCATGGCTGGGCTCTTCTTGCCTAGCAGGTTGCTCTGTTGGGTGGGGCACTAACAAAATGGCTCAAGCTCAGCCATCCACTATTGGACCCCCTGAACTCACAGGACCTCCCCATTTGAACATGCGGCCCTGCTGCCAGCCCCTCGTTTAGCCCTGGCGCTTCCCTCCACGTCTTGTGAAGTAGGCACGTGAGCAGAGGGTCAGCCCTGCTGCCTAACAAGCATCCAGTCCAGGAATGGCATGCCAGTCTCTTTCCCAGGAACTTGGATCTTGAATTCTTCTTAGAATCATCAAGAAACTAAAGGTATTAGGAGGAAGGACAGTGATATAAGAACGCTAACACCATTTGTCTTAGCAAATGGATAGTGTCTAAAATGGATGGACCAAGGCCTACTGATCAACATACTATGTAGAAACATGAAGGAATGAAGGGACCACAGGAGGGACTGAGACAAACTGCTGAAAGCCCTTGCTACTTTCATTTTCTTCTCTTGCAGGTGAGGAGACTCATGCTCAGAGGTTAACCAACTTCTGAGGTCTCACGGCTAGTAAATGGCAGGACCCAGGTAAGAACTCATGTCTACCTGCCCTCAGAGCTCTGCTGTCTGACATTCTTGTCGTCTCCCAGGGATTATTAAAGGCCATTTGCTCCTATAAGAGCTGAGAGAGCGGGCTCTGGCAGAGTGGTGCGGATGGGGAGGAAAGCAGCATTGGAGTTTTGTGGGCTGCTCTTTAGCCTCAGCAGCATTGGTTCACTGGGGGCACTTCCACATGTCAGAGTCTCATTTCCAAGTTGTAAGAAACACAACTCTCTTAAAATACACAGGGAATTCATGTCAAGTTTTATTCAACACATCAGCGAGGGAGCCGGCAGAATGACAAAGCTGGTTCAAAGGAGGATGCTATATATTTTTTCAGTGAAAGTATTCTGAAATAAGATAGTTAAGTTAGATATAAAACTGATTAATGTCCTAGAGGGTAGGCAATAAATCCACAACAGTTGTGTCTGTCTCCTCTCATGAACAGAAACCATTTGGATCTCAACTGAACAAAAAGCGTATGTGCATCTTCAGGAGCTTTCTACAAGTAAACCTGTAACTACAGCTGGGCTCGCATTCACAGTAAACGCGAAGTCAGACAATGTTATGTCCCCCGAGAATCAGATGGCCCCGTAGGTAAGCTTGTTGGACGCTGCTCTATGAGAACATTCCAAGGACAAACCATCTTTTTGCCCGATTTCTTGTTTTATTGTTTCCCGATGCATGTTGGTAACCCGCACTGGTCACCCGACAATGGAATGCAAATCACTTGCCTTTATTCTAACAAAATTTCAAATGGGGATCAGAAGTATCTTCAAGCGTCTATTTCCTAAGATGGGTTGAGCCCTAGAGTCAGAAGGTAGGGGGCCTGGTTTCAGGTAGAAAGAAGAGAAGCAGTTCCTTTCCACCAATGATGACACATCTAGGAGTAAGATTCAAAATATTTAAACACCAGTAGGACACAAGGCCTGCCCATCAGAACGGATGCTTCCACAGGGCTGGAGCAGGATCGCGATGGCCCTGCTGGGTCAGGTCTAACTTTTTATGTGATGGATCTTTAGAGGTCTGGGAGGATCCAGAAAGGACTATGGTGGGGTTTCGAGGGCGAGGGGTGGGGGTGGGAGTGGGGGGACTTGGGCCAGGAGCTGTTTACCAACAAGTAGGGAAATAGTTCAACATTTTAATAACTTGTATGGCTATACTAACATGTTCTGGCTGAATGTTAGTCAAGCTCACACCCTCCTGCTCCTGCCACCATGCCAATCCTGACCCACCCCAAGCACAGTCCTGGCCACTCTTTCCCATCCTCCCTCAAGACTCCAGTTCACTTCTCTCTTCTCTCTGCCTCTTGGGCTTTAGGGACAAGGATGAACAGTGCAGGGACAAGAGCAGAGTCAGGGGTAGGGAAGAGAGTAAGAGAGTACCGAAGTATTCTGTACCCATGGCCAAGGGAGGTACAGCCTTAGATCTGGGCCTGGAGGCCCAGAAATGACTCCTTGATACTGTTTTTAAGCTCTAAGGCAGTGGTTCTCAACCTTCCTAATGCCGCGACCCTTTAATACAGTTCCTCATGTTGTGGTGACCCCCAATTTCGTTGTTACAAATTGAACATAATTAAAGCATAGTGATTAATCACAAAAACAATATGTAATGATATCTGTGTTTTCCGGTGGTCTTAGGCGACCCCTGTGAAAGGGTCGTTAGACCCCCAAAGGGGTCTCGACCCACAGGTTGAGAACCACTGCAGGATATAGCAGCGCCACCAACAGGCAAGAATCTCTGTCCGTCCCAGTTTACAGTCTCCCAGGGGCAGCGCGGAGACAGGAGCAGCGTGCCTGGTGCCTGTGGCAGCACCTAGCAGCGGGTGAGCACACGGGAAATACCCAGGCAGCGCTCTGTCCCTCGCTCACCCTGGCCCAGCCACATCTCTGCAGCTTCCCCGAGGCTTCTGAGCACATCAGTAACGCTCGAACCCCATCTGGCTGAAAAAGTCAGCCATCTGGAGACTTGGAAATATGGGGAAACTTCTAATGATTGACTCATTTTTCCCCCCCAGTTTTTCAGCCAGATGTTTGATGTCATTCAGGCCCATCTATAGCAGAAATAGCAGTTTATTGAAACTCTTTTTCATATTTTTAATTTCCCTGTCCTAAAATCCTAAATGGGCTTTCTTTTCTTAGTAGGATTTTTTTTTAATGAATCAAAAAAGTGATCCTCAGCTAATGAAGAGCAATTCAGTAATCAAATGTAAAACCATAAGAAATTTGAGTTAAAAGGGCCTTTTAGATCATTTCCAGGTCTCAACACTGGCAGCCCAGGGGTCAAATTCAGCTGCAGGGTGAGTTTGATTTAGCCGACACCATGTTTTTAAAAAGTCGACTTAGTTGCCCACTTTTTAAAAATCAAGAGAGTTTTTACCTGGCATTTTAAAATTTGAATTACTGGGCCGAATTGGAACACATTTCCCCAGGGTAAAAATCAACTTAAGCCAAGTAGCAATTGTCCCTGAGATGGGGCTTGTGCTCCCCAATTTGCCACAGTCCCCCCCACTCTCTTTGCCCCGACGCTGAGACAAAGTTTCAGTTACCATACATCTTCTTCAATGCACTGCTGCTCCCTCCCTCCCCCATAGAATTGAAGTCAGAGGACTGTGAAATGCCCTTTTTCACACTTTACACTGCCTGCCCAGTCCACACGGAAATCTGGGCTTGGTACGCCTTAATCTTATCTGAAGCTCCCATTTTAGATTTGGGTAAAGCGGGGTCCAAACAAGGAAAAGAACGTACACAATTGACATAACATTTAGTGACAGAAATGGGGTGAGCTGCCAGGGCTCCTCGCCCCTCGGCCCGTGCAGTGGTCTTTCCACTATCTCAACACGCCGCTTTGATTGCGTCTAGGGCTCCAAGATTTTCCTAATGAGAGCGTCACATGTCAGACAGGTTCTCATTCAAATTCACACACGGCTGTTGAAAGCCCGCAGCAGGCTGGGCTCTCCTGGTGAGTGCCTTGCCTGCTTTCCAGATAATGAGTCAGGCGTTCGTTTCGGTTTCTCAGTGTGGGTGTCTCTACATAGGTCGATTGTTTTTTCATTCAAAGCATGTCCTTTGCTGCCTCTGAGTTTGCGCCTGTCTGGTGGCTCCCGTGCCCGCAGACACTGCACAGGCATGCTGAGTGTTCTGGGAGCCGGAGCATCTGAATGGCAAGGCCCATGGGTCGGGGCGTCCTCACAAGCTAAATGTCTGTGCCAGTCGCAGCCTGTCCCCCAGAGCGCGAGGGAATGCTCTCCAGCCCACGCCCCGAGAAGCAACCTGGCCCAGGTGCAGTAAGCAACTGCTGAGTTGAGGTGTGTGACCTGGGGAAAGTTATATAACTTCTCCAGCCTCAGTTTCCTCATCTGTAAAATAAGGGTAATAATAATACCTATAGTGTTGAGCTCCTTTGAAGATGAAAGTTCATTTTTCAAAATTCTTAGAACAATCCTAACACCTGGTCAATGCTAACATAACACTGTGGTGAGTGATAGAAATGAACACTGGGAACATCGCCTCCCTGGCTTCAGCAGTCATCCCAGGCCCATTGTAATTACTCAGTTGGCTTTGACTTGATAACTGTTTGGAGGATTTTTAGGAAATTCAGACTCCCTCGGCCCGCTGCCAACCTATGGAAGCAGAGAATCTAGTTGTGGGGCCTGATGATCTATTCTTTTTAAGCTCCTTATGTGATTCTGATGACCACCCGGGTTTGAGAGCAATGGATGCACTTGAATATCTTTCTGATATTTGAATACTTCGGTGGTGGGCAGCTCATCGCCTCTGAAAGCTCCCCGTTCTGCAGGGGACACATTTTTAGATTGAGGCCAAACCTGTTTACCTCAAGCTCCCACTTCTACCCCCTGGAGGCCACTCAGAACGCGTCACATCTCTTTTTCGTATGAGAGCTCTTCAGATGCTGCAGACAGCTGTCCTGTTCCTGCTGAGCATTCTCTTCTTTTGGACAAAATGGCCCTATTCTCTCATGGGGGAAAAGTATGGATAAACTGACTCCTCTAATTTGCGATATAAAAAAAATGAGCTAAAGGCCCCCATGCCCTAGTTATCCTTTGACACTTAAAGGACCAGAAAAAATGAGGATGTTGAGGCTCTGGCAGACAGGAGGTGCCAAGCGGGAGATGGCTGTGCACCTTCATGTCATCAGGCAGGGCTCCGTCTGTGGCATGTGCCACGCAGAAGCCAGAGGCCCCTGCAAGTGCCAACACGTGATGTCGTCAGTACATGAAGGCAAATCTTGGCTTCAGTTTCAGCCAGGCCCACCTAGGGGTTGGCTATATGGATGGACACACAGCTAAAATTTTATTGTGATTCATTAAAGTTTATGTATCTTACTGTGTTTGATACTTCAAAAATATAAACAAAAATGTAGCTGGACCAAATTTTATGGAGGCTGCAACCAATATTCTCAAAAGAATTCACCTGACCAAGAGCATGTCTTAGCTTCACCAAATCCCACTTGATTCAAATTCTCACTTCTCACAGAATGCCTGGGTGGGGCTCTGATTCCTTGTGCCAACTGTGGGTGTAGGACATGCTGCTGGAGAAAAGAGAATCCATCAGCTGAGAAATGCTAAGGGTTCGGGAATCCTAGGCCCTAAAGGGGAAATTGGTGTTTAATTGTGCATTCCAAGATTTAGTTCCTAGAGGCAGAAGAGTCGGAAATAACTGAAACATGGTCTACATGTGCAGACATCAGTAGCAATCTCCGATTTTTTATGGCATCCCTGGAACCATGTAGGCATCAAAATATCCCCAAAATCCCAGCTTTACAAATGGTAACTCAATTCCTTATTGTCCATATAGGAAAGCAAATTATGGAATTTCCCTTAAGTAAATGACTTCACCAAATCCAACCACAAACGACCACAAATGTTAGCTTCTTGTCAATGTTTAGGAAAGAATTATTCTAGAATTTCCATCAGTACACTGGATACAATATGAGCTTTGGATAGTGATAATTTAATACCACCTATTCCAAATTAATAATTTCCCAAATTAATAAACTAAGGGTTGACAGTGGCAAATGTCTTAACCAAGGTCATACAGATAATTTGCAGCCTTACCCAGGTATTCTGACTTCACACACAGTGATCCTTCTTGCATTTAAAGTATTCCTCTCCCACCTGGACTTCCCACCAGTTGCAAATGTGCGTTGGAAACAGACTCTGTTGCAGTAGCTCTTACAGGCAGGAGAGCAGTTGTTCAGAGTGTCAGGACACGGGAAGAAGGCCAGGGAATGAAGCAATATTACACTAGCAAGTGATGTCATAGCATGACTTCCTAAGCGGCTGACATAGATGCAAGTCTTTAAGAAGCCCTGGCAAGTGCCAGCCAGTGAGAATGCCGGCTGGACAACCAATGATGAGCAGGGGAAGGGAGCATATAGGGAATCAAGATTCTCTTACCCATCACTGTGACAAGCTTCGCAGGTTCCCTAGAAGCCCAAGAAAACTCCCTTTTAACCCTTTAATCCAGGGCCTTCCCTCAGGCATCTAGGCTCCAAAAGCTTCGATTTTGTTCTCTATCTTTCTGCTCTCTCCCACTGACATCCAGCCATTGCCCAGTGATGCTGAGTGACTCCAGTGTAGTGAAAGCAAGTTTAATAGTGAGACAGGCTACCCAAGAGCTTGACATTCTAAAATCGATCTGTCCTCTTCATTGTAATTAAGCTGATTCTCAATTTTTAAAATTAGAAGTGACAAGCTTTCATTCTTAAAGAATCAATCTTATGCAAATATCATGAAAACATATCTGTTCAATTTGGGGAAGATTTAGGAAAGAAGAAAGGTGTATACCAAATACCAAGATTTCACTTTTGTTTTGATCCCCAAATAATAAAATGTGTATTTATAAGGACATTTTCTTAAAGTGTGTGTGTGTGTGTGTGTGTGTGTGTGTGTACACGCATGCGCGTGCATGTGTGTGTGTGGGAGGGTTCACGTATGTTAGTCTGGAACTGGTTGGCAATGGAAGTTCATGAAAATATCTAGTTACACCAAACTCATAAGGAACTGGTAAGACTGTGTTGAAAAATAAGGAAATAGCTTAGAGTGCATCAGGCTAGGTCAGGGAGTCGCTCTCCCTCTCCCCCACCCCCACCCCCACTGAAACACAATTCAAGGCGAGCCAAAGACCCCATCTCAAGCCAGAGATCAAAGCAGTTCACAAAATGACTAGGGATTTTGTATTTGAAGACTTTTCTTCATTGCAGGAGCTGCCTAGGGGGCCACACAATCTCATCTCATGAAGCTTATACCAAAAACAACCAGTAAGCTCCAAACCCTTCATTAGTCTTGCTGGGAACGGTCTGGACAGCCGCACCTTCTCCGCAATCATCGGAACCGCTCTTCCCCCCCCCCTCCCGACTCGCTGCTTCTGCCTCCCCCAAGCCCCCAAGGGAATATTCGAATATCAGAAACGGGATTATTATTGAGAGGAATTTGCAAATACCTTCCAGGCAGCAGGTCCTCCACAGCCCCGAGTGTGTCATTACTTCTTCATTCTTCCTGCTGGTTTCATTATCACTTGTAGATTTAGTCCTGCACACACCTCTGGAATATAACCAGTAGTCCGTGCCCACTGCAATGGTCATTAAACTAAACGCTGCAAAGGCTCCCACAGTGGTGATCAACATCTGGATACCTCTGTCACACATCCTCATAATTCTTCATGGTATTCTGTATGGCTGGGGGTTGAAGGGGAAGTTCAATGCCGGAGGAAAAAAATCACTCTGCAGCTGGGTAACCTAAGACAGGCTCTTTCAAAAATTCGGGTCTCCGTTTGTCAGCATCCAGGGGGGCTTTGGGAAAGCTGGGCTTTCCTGTCTGGAGCTCTCTCCAGTTCCCTGGTTCGCCTATGGCCCTGGGAAGGGTGCAGGCTCCAGGGGGCTGGTCCACATCACTGCTGCCTTCTGAGGGTCCCTGGGTTCCTTTCATTCCTCAGGAGGTTGGTAAAGATGAGAGTCCGTGCAAGGCATGGCTCCGGAGCCTGGAGCTGCCAGCTCGGTTTGAGATGCGCCTGGCTCCTCACAGCCCCGGGAGACTCAAGGCAAAGAAATCCAGAGAGGTCTCGGTGTGTGTGCGCGTGTGTGCGCGCGCTCGCGCGTGCGTGCGTGCATGTGTGTGTGTGTGCGCGCGCGCGTGTGCTGGGGGTGAGGGCGGATGGCAAAAAATAGCACTGCTGGGAGGCGAGTCGCTGAGAAGAGTGTTCACTGCTTCCCCTGCCTCCCAGGAAAGCTCTCCGCCTGCTGCCGACACCCCCGCTCAAACTGGAGAAAAGAGAGTCGTGGGGAGGGGCCGGCGGTTTCAGGGGGGCAAAGGCCCGCGGTGCTGAACGGACAGCTCCCGCCCGCCGCCCCGCCTCCGCCATCCGAACGCCGGGCTTCGGGTCCGCGGTGCTGAACGGACAGCTACCAGCCTGTCACTCCCGCGGCTGCACCCCCGCCCTTCTGGCTCCGGGGCTAGAAACTGGGGCTGCAGGAGGGTCTCTCCCCCCGACCCCCCCGCCCTTCCCTGACCCTTCCCAGGATCGGTCTGAGCAAGCCCACGCTCCGCTCAAAGTTTGGGGAGCTGGGGCAATCGGAGCCGCTCCTTGCGCTGCAGCACAGCCCGGTCCCTCCGCTCCTGCAAGGGTTAAGGAGAGGGGAAGGGGAAAGAAGCCCGCAGCGCACCCTGGCGCTCTCACAGCTCGCACCCAGCGCGTCCCTACCTCCCACCCCACCCCCACCAATGAGCCAGGCAAGTTTGCCTTTTGCTGCGGGCTCTGCTGGAACCCACTGGGAAAGACCCAGTCTTCTTAAAGGGACCTGAGACTGGACGACAGCTCCAAGGCTCACTTGGGTGGGCAAAAGGTATTGTCACAGACACATCTGTGTATAGTCTGTCTCAATGTGGCTCCCCACAAAACAAGCAATATGTCTACCCTCCTTTCTCTGGAGCCCTGGTGTACACCGGAGACCACATGTTCAGATCAGACCTGGAACTGTTCATATACATATGAGCATGCATTCCTAAAAGAGAGACGGGCTAATTGTATACAGACTCTGTTGCACACATATCAGGGGTTTGGGGAAAGGGGTGTTAAATATTGATCTCTGGATATACCTCATATATTTTAACAATCCTACATTGCGGGGGTGGGGGGCGGAGATGGATTCAAGGGGGGAAGTCACGGAAAACATCAGATTCCTTCCAAAGGTCCCGATGTTCCTTTGTTGACACCCTTGTCTAAGTTAGGCCAGAAGGCAGGTAAAGTTAGTCCAAAGTGCAAATGCCATTGCACACCCGAAAGCTAGCGAGGCTCTCCCTCAGAAACAGTCAGTGTTGCAAAAGACCAGCATTTAACCAGCTTTTTATTACCACGCATTCTGGCATATACATGAGCACTCACTGAGTTAGCTAAAAACAGTCCACAGAATGCCTTGGTCCCCCCTCCCCCATCCCCACCGTGGCCTGATGGGACGAAAGCCCCGAGGCCAGTGTTTGGAGCGGAGGCTGCTTGGGTGATTTCTATAGTCCCTGAGATGTGTCCATAACCAACTGTAATGTTGGAATGCTATTTGACAAAAATATGATGGGAGTTAATCACAGCCACACCTGTTCTGCTGCCACCTCTGGCTGTCCGAGAGGCCTACAGACGACTGAGCAGCAGCAGGTGCGGAAGAGTGCTCAAGGCAGCTCACACCTTCTCGGGGACTTTGCTACTTGTCTTTGGTGCTAAGGTCACTTGAAGTCTTGATTCTTGGTTTTAGATATACATGCATGTGCACGATAGGTTTGAATATATAGTCATGGTACAATTATGTTTACCGGTGCTGTGTTCAATTTAATTGTGAGTTCTGAGTTTGTTGTAGAATAAACAGACATGTAGCTATGTCTGTGCTGCATGAGGTGTTGTGGGCCATGTGAATGTACTTGCTGTAAATGCATAGCTTTTTGCATGTGTGGGTGGACATGCCTGGGGCTAGGTATAGTGTGGGCTTGTGTACCTCTCTGCATATGCATATGATTTGTGGGCAGGAAGTGGAAATATTTAAAATTTTCCACATAACCAAAATGAATGATAGGAAATGGAGGGGGGTAAACAGGGCCTTCTTTAAGGTCCCCCTCAAAAAAAATTTTTTTGCTATAGCCCTGGCCAATTTTGCTCAGTGGATAGAGGATTGGCCTTTGGACCAAAAGGGTCCTGGGTTCGATTCCAGTCAAGTCCACATACCTTGGTTGCAGGCTCCTGCCTGGCCCAGGCCTTGGTCAGGGCTCGTGCAGGAGGCAACCAATCAATGTGTTTCTCTCACATCGATGTCTCTCTCTGTCTTTTCCTTCCTCTTCCACTCGCCCTAAAAATCAATGGAAAAATATCCTCAGGGGAGGATAAACAACAAAAAAGCTACATGTAACATGAGCTGAAACTGGTCTTTCCTGGGAGGGTTATTAAATATGTGACATTTTCCTTCCCCCTCTCAGAAACACAAATCATATGAATTAATAATAATAACCCAAACAGCCATTTTAGGATCCATTTGCTTCTTTCCTTGCTTCAGTCGGGATGAGAAGGGCCTTTTCTCAAAGCAGGACCGTGTACATGGAAGTGCAGTGGGCTTGGGCTTAAGGGTTCCCCCCACTCACCAGACCCACAGTCCACCCACAGCAGCTCCCTCTCCACCTTCTCAGCTGTCACTTAGCCCCAGGCAGGCGAGGCGTGGTGCCCAGGGGGTTGGGTATCCAGGCAGGACAGTGTGGAGTGGGGACAAGGGCAGGAGCTCAGGCAGATGGTGGTGGCAATCATGAGTCAGGAAGTGCACACATTTTCTGAAGGAGAGAAAGGGACACGTGTGGAAAGAATGGAGATTTGTACTGAGCCTTTGACCACAGGGTGTGGGAAGCCCTGAACCTGCCTGTGGAGCAGTTAGGACACCTGAGTGGAGTGGGCGTGAGGAGGCAGGGCCACGGTCAGTTAGTTCCTGATGATGCCTCCCCACTATCTAGGGGGTGACCTCACCCTTTCATTCAGCTGATATGTAGGTGTGTGTATACATGGGTGCTTAGACTCGGTTTCTAGGAAGCCTAGATACAACTGCTATTTCACCACTAGAGGGCTCTTTTATCATCAGTCAAGGACCCAAGAGATTCAAAGCACTCTGTCCTTAGAGTGATGGAGCCAGGCTCTCTCTCTGCTTGCTGATGACCTTCTCTAATCCTTCTTATGAGGCAGGAGACTGGGAGGCATTTAGACAGCTTGAAACTGACATTTGATTCCCTTACTAAGGCTTCTTCCCCCTCCTCCCCTTCCCCATGCCCCACATCCACTGGACTCGGCTAGGAGAGCAGCTGGCAGAGCACCTCAGTCCTTTCTGCGGTTCACCCTCTCAGAGTCGCCCTCATCTCAAGAGGGGTCAGTGCCCCCCGGAAGTGGTTGAGGAAGGAGTACTGGCGGCTGATTCCATTCAATAAATGCTTCTTGAGAGCCTACTATGCGCAGGGCCTTCTGCTCAGCGCGTTGGAGAATACAAGGACATGGCTCCTCCCCCCACGGAGCCCAGTCTACAGGAGGGGTATTTTGTTAGTCCATTTGGCTGTAAACAGCAGAAACTCACTGGAGCTAGTTTAAGAAATTGGGGGATTTGGTATAAGGATGCGGCTATGTTTTAAGGAGCTTTAGGACAAAGCCACCATCGGGCCTCAGCAAGGAGCTGAAATCAGGGAGGAACGCCATTTTCATCTTCACTGGGTTTTATATTTTTAGTTGAGAAAATTGTTTTGCCTTTTCTACTCTTCAATACTCCAGATGTCAGCTAGGTTTTGAGATTGTACGTCATCTCTTTCAAGATACCCACCCAGACTAAACAGGGCAGTTTCAATCCCAATTACAAATGTCCAGGGGAGACGCACTGATTGGCCCCGCTTGTGTCACGTGCCCTCTCTTGGCCCAACCAGTGCCCCCAGCGCCAGCGTCCTGTAGTGCGAGGTG
Source organism: Myotis lucifugus (assembly GCF_000147115.1). NCBI lineage: Eukaryota > Metazoa > Chordata > Mammalia > Chiroptera > Vespertilionidae > Myotis > Myotis lucifugus. Next base: position 11,674,641 of record NW_005871070.1, on the reverse strand, counting down.
GTGTCAGTACCAGACCCTGGGGGCTGGGGAGGGGAGACATTGTTCAGATTAGGGGGGTCTCTATGACACCTCCACTTGGATGGTGCCATGGGCTCCGCAGAACAGCAGGGCCAGGAAGGAGGAGACTTTGCAAACTGCTAAAGAGGAAGTGGGCTGCGTGTCGGTGGCACCTCACCATGGCCTGTGCCCTTCCTCCCAGGGACACGGGTTAAAAGAGAAAAACTCCTCTGAGGGAAAGGCACCCACATGGGTGCAAGCGGAGGAGATGGTGAAAATCACCCAAGAGCTTTTGAGTTCCTGTCGCCCAGAGCAGTGAGGAAGCTGCGAGGTGGGAGGAGGGGCGGAGGGGAGGGGCAACCCCATCTCACAAAGAGAACAGCCAATAGGTACCGCCTATGGCTGGTGAGGGCTGGAGGTTGGCGCATGTTATTGAACATACAGAGATAACCACGGGATGAACTAAAATGATCTGCAACCAGCTTTGGGGTGAAGTGAGCTACACTAAGGCAGAAATGGGTACTTGTGGTTGGCTTTGGGGAGAGGCCTGGAGTGGGAAGGATGGCTGCTTTTCCTTACAGCTCATTCGATCCTATTTGATTTTTAAAAACCTCGTACATGTATATCCAGAAAAACGTTTAAAGTCAATTAAAAAACAAATGGAAACAGCAGCACGCCCCGTCTGTCTCTCCCAGCCCCTCCTGCTTTACCAGCGCAGAAATGCCAGGCTCACCCAGCCGGTCCCGGTGTCTGGAATGCTCTTCCCAGAGGCATTCTTCTAGTAAAAAAGTAACATTTATTTGGAAACAATTGTGAATTTACCTGAAAGCTGCTGCCACGGTTGTCACGGTTCAATCCCTCACTTCATTCGGACCTCAGCGGGAGCGTCGGCTCCCGAGAACCCTCTGTCACTGCCCTTCCCAAACAGCGCCTGCACGTCCCCTCCTCTCGCTCGGCGCCGTTTTCCTCCCAGAGCCCCTCAGTGCCTGACGTCATCCTAGGTCACATGCACGTATGGAAACAGGTTCACATGTATGTTTGTGTGCTTATCGCCACCTCCCCAGCTAGAGCAAAGGAAAGAACCTTTTCCAAGGACAGTGGCTCGTGTTGTCACAGCTAAATCACAGGCCCTGAGCAGTGCCCAGGATACAGGAGCCTCCTTTAGCACGTGTCTAACCAGGTAATCGCATCCATAATCATTGTTTCACACTCTGTGGGAGGCACTGGCAGATCAACCCTAAGCAAGGAGGACATTGCTCTTGATCAGCTGGAACTCTCAGTCTAATGGCGAGTGCAGGGATGATCTATAATAATAAAAGCATAATATGCTAATTAGACCAGACGTCCTTTCGGATGACCTTCCTGAGGAGGCTGCAAGGGACGCCCCGGTTCCAGGGTACCAGAGGGAAGCCGGTGCAGGCAAACCAGGGGAAGGAAGGCCTAGCCTACTGTTGCATGAATTTCATGCATTGGGCCTCTAGTTAACAAATAAGAACAATTGCGGTGGATGCTGCTGGTGCCTGAAGATACCCAGATCCCTTTACTGGGTTGGTCCATTGCAGCCCTAACCCTGACCTCCCCACTCCCACTGCCCTCAGCTGCCCCTTCTTGGGAGAACTGCTCTTGGCTGATAGAAGCTGCCTCGCCGGCCTGCAGTCAATGAGTGGCCCATACAGGGTGTTGTCTTCTTGCCAGAGGCAGGGACAGCTCTGTGGTGCCATGTATGCGCTAGTCTAGAGTCCTCCATGCTCTTCCCAGAGGCAGGCCAAGGCGAGACGTTACCTGGGACCCATCCTGTTTGACTCTGTCCCCGTTCCCTCTGGTTCTCCAGCGTCAGTGCACAGCAGGATCACATGTGAAGCTGGCTAAACCCCCGTGTGGAGGGAGCTCTTAACATTTTGTGTTTCTAGCCAATTCCCCGGTGATGCCAGTGCTGCTCCTCTGAGAAATCGCACTGCCCGTCCTTGTGCCGTTCCCATGCTCCCTGTGGGCTTCCTCAGGGTCACACCTGTGAGTCAGGGCATCTGAACCCCTGCGCCAGGGAACTCCACCTAAGAGGGAGGACGAGGAGGGCTGTGAAGCGCTCTGCGGGGAGAGCAGGTTGGGGCAGAGCGTCATTGAGGGTCGTGGACAGGGCTTCGCAGAAGGAGTTCCATTGAAACTGGTAATGATGAACAGCCAAGCGAAGAGCAGGGGCAGCTGTTGGACTAGCAGGTTAAAGCCCTAGTGCACGATGCGTTTGAGGAAATGAAAGGAGCCTAACATGACTGCAGAGTAATGTGGGCCAGGACAGCGGGCTCTTCATGCTTGAATATTATGTACGGAATAGACATTTGGCCATGACTGCTCTTCCAGAAAATATCGGCAGCCTATTGGCTTTTTCAAAGAGCTATGTTGCCACAGAATTCCCAAGCTTGATATGCAGCAAGCCATGACAATTAAACCCGAAACAGGAAACCCTTTATAGATCCTGAGCCCAGTAGGAAGCTTGTCTTCCCATATCCACGTCAGACGAGTTCAGGGAGAGAGCTGGACAAGGAAGAACCTTTGGAGGGCAGACAGAAAGGGGAGGGAGGGTGTAGGCAAGGGCCTGCTTCACGCCAGCAGGAAACTCCCCCATTCTCCGGGCAGAGCCATGGCTCTCCTGTGAACCGGTGAATGCCGTGGTGCCTCAGCCTGTTTCCAGGAGGAGCTCTGGTGATCTGTGCCCTCTCTGCTATTGAAGGATGGGTGCTGGGGCAGGTGAGTGGTCTTTTGTTCAGACCTGTTGGAGAGGACTGCCCGGTGCCCAGACCCTGCCCCCGAACGTGGTCTCTATGCGGCAGTGAATGTGCTCTGTGCACGGAAAGCCATTTCTGGTGAAGGCCTGGCTTCAAAGACTCCTAGCTGCTTACCCAATAGCCTCCATTTCTTCTAACAAATGAAGTGGCTGGGAGTTCATTTTGTCTCATTGAAAGAAAATTACATTTTTTTCAGTCTTCCTTAAAGATAAGTGTACCCTGTAACAAATTTCTGATCAATAAAGTATAATTAAAAGTTGTTTTGTGAACAATAGCCAAAAGGTGGAAGCAGCTCGAGTGCCCACCAACAGATGAGGAATGGCTAAACATCTGTAATAATAAAAGTGTAATATGCTAATTAGACCAGACATCCTTTCGGATGACCTTCCTGAGGAAGCTGGGGCTGCAAAGGAAGCCTGGGTCCCAGGTGCCAGAGGGAAGCCGATGCTGGCAGCTGGGGGAAGGAAGGCTTACTCTTGCAAGAATTTTGTGCATTTGGGCCTCTAGTCTATATATATAATATGCAAATAGACCAGGGGTGGGCAACCTTTTTGTGAGTGCATGCCAAAACCAGCAAAATCTCTGACTCAAAATTCTTCTGTGTGCCAACCCTAATTTTTTGAGAACATGTTACACCTACTTGATATCTCTTAAGGTGTACGTATGTGAAGAACCTTGAAGAAATAATAAAATTCATTTGAGCGACAAAACACAGTATATGATGATGAAAAATACATTTATTTTTTAATGTATACATGTACACTGATAGTCCGACAGAAAACTTTATGACTCCGTTTGATATTATCAGTGGGACTTTTGCTGCTGCATCACTGATGACAGAGATTTTACATCAGGTTTATATTTCGTGACCTTCAGAGATATGCACAAGCTACTACTTTCATCCGTCAGGCTACTCCTATTATGAGACTTAACAAAATTCATCACTGAGAACAAAGATTCACAAGCTTATGTGGATGAAAACATGGAGAGTAATGCTGTTGCAAAGTTTTTTAAACAGAAAAAATTTTCTGGAATGGCATTCCAAGTCCTCAACAGTTCATTTTCGACACTTCTCTCTGGTACTCCTGTCTCTAACCGCTTTTTTTCAATGTTTTCCAAGTCAACTCTAAGGTCAATAAATTTCTGCTTCCAAATTGAGCTACTCTGAAATTCAATCAACTGCATTTCAAAGTCAGCCATGTCTATCCATGAAAACATTTGTAAGTTTAGTTCCTCCAGTTTCATGCTGTCTGGAAACCTCATGAATTTTGCTGTCTCTTCCAGTTCTCTCAATTTCGCAAATCTTGAGAAGAACTGCTCAATAGTTGACTCAATGATGTTTAAAAAACAGCTTTTGAAGGCTTTGACAGTCTGTTCTGTCATCTTTTGGGAGGTCTGTGATGTGCCTCTTGAGGTTTGGGAAATATCTAAATCTCTCACCATCCACATCCCTCTTAAAGACTTCCAGTTTCTTTTCAAAAGCCTTTATGTAACCAAACATAACATCAAGTGTCTTGCCAGTTGCTTGTAATTTAACATTTAAGTCATTTAAATGTTCACAAAAATTGTAAATGGAAGATTATAAGAGAGGGTTTCGCGTGCCAGCAAAAGTTACTGGCGTACCATGTTTGGCACTCGTGCCAGGGGTTGTCCACCCCTGAAATAGACTGAAGGGTGGAACAACCGAACAACTGGTCGCTATAATGTGTGCTGACCACCAGGGGGCGTGCGTGCAGAAGGCAGCAGAGCGTGGAACATGGCAGGCATTTGCCATGGCGGGATGGTGGAGCAGGTGAGCGGGGGTGCCAGACCAAGGCAGGCTGCTGGTCACTGTCATTGGGGCGAGTCTCTGGTGGTTACTGAAAATTCTTTGCTCCTACACTCTGCGGTCCCCCTGGGCACTTGCACCTGCTACCGGCACCAGCCCCACTCCTACCTGCTGCCAGTGCCAGAGCCACCTCTTGCACTCACTGCTGGTGCCCAGTGCCGGCCCCAATCACTCGGCGCCATCAGCAGGTGCGACGGGCAGCTGCCCTCCCTGATCGCCCCTCAGGGCTTCTCCACCTCCCCCTGCTCCTGAGGGGCGATTGGGGCCAGCAGCCACCTCTCACACCCGCTGCCGGCGCCCAGTGCCGGTCCCAATCGCTCGGTGCTCTCAGGGGGTGCGAGTGGTGGCTGCCAGCACCTATCACCCCTGAGAGCTTCTCCACCTCACCCTGCTCCTGAGGGGCAATTAGGGCAGCAGCCACGGTTCACACCCACTGCTGGTGCCACTCCCAATTGCTCGGCGCCGTCAATGCATGGGAGCTGCGGTGGTGGGAGCAGGGCTGCTGGCAGACAGGGACCCCAGGGCCACGGTGGGAGGGGCTGGGGGGTGCGGAGGATGGGCCGAGACCCGCCCCTGTGCCCACCGCAGCCTCGTGGCCCACAGTTCCTTTCAAGGTGCACAAATTCGTGCACTGGGCCCCTAGTATGTTATATACATACAGAAGAACATTACTCAGCCATAAAAGAAATGGAATTTGGACACATGCTACAACATGGATGGGCCCTGAAAACACTGTGTTAAGTGAATTAAGCTATATACAGAAGGAGAAACAGTGTGTGATTCCCCTCATACCTAGAATAAGCAAAATTCATAGCGATGGAAGGTAGATTCAAGGTGATCAGGGGCTGAGAGGAGATGGAAGTGGGGAGCTGTTGCTTAATAGATCAGGAATTGTTCAGAGTGATGAAATGTTTTAAAAATTGACAGTGGTGCCCTTGCTGGTTTGGCTCGGTGGGTAGAGCGTCAGCCTGTGGAGTGAAGGGTCCCGGGTTTGGTTCTGGTCAAGGGCACATGCTTGGGTTGCGGGCTCGATCCCTAGTGGGGGGTGGGGGGCTTGCAGGAGGCAGCCAATCAATGATTCTCTCTCACATTGGTGTTTCTATCCCTCTCTCCCTCTCCCTTCCTCTCTGAAATCAATTAAAAATGTATATATTAAAAAATTGACAGTGTTGATGGTTGCATAATATCATGTATATAATTAATGCCACTAAATTATACACTTAAAATTGCTAAAATGGCAAAATTTATGTTTCACATATTTTATAATGAAAAATGGGGGAGAAAAGGTTTTTCTCTGGTCTGTAAAGTCTCCTTTAGGGGCTGTGGCCATACTTCGCTCGCGCCTGTGTTGCTTTGGCCTTCTCTCTCCTCTGTCCCGACTGGAACTCAGAGCTGGGGGTTGATCAGTCACCTGTCACCATGGGCAACAAGCACATGTGTAGGTGGCTGAGAATAAAATAAAATTGAAGAAGCCTGAGTCCCTAGTAGTATTACAGAGCCACCATCTCAGGCCAGGATGGATTATCTCCAAAATTATTAGTAGTAGTAGTAGTAGTAGTAATAGTATTAAAATTATCATGACATGACAAAAATGGACTCCTTCATTTACTTCACCCTTTTCAAATTTAGCAGCTGAACTTAATTCCCAATTTAGATGAAAAGAAATGAAATTAGGGAGGTAACCTGGTCATGAAGCTTCTAGTCACAGCTGACAGAAACCCAACTCAAAGTGTCTAAAATAATCAGAAGCAACCGTAGTGCATGCGACCAGGTGCCAGCGGAGGCTCTTCTGGGTGCCGGCCTGCCTGCTCCCCTCCCCGCCCTGCCTCCCTCTGCTCCGCTCCAGAGCAGCCTGGCTCTCAAGCACCAACAACGCCTGGCTCGATCCCGCCGACCTGAGGAGAAAGGGGACATCTGTCCACCAACAGGTGCAGTCAATGTCCCAGGGCTGGTTTCTCACTGGCTCAGACCTACCTGGATCCTGGTGGCCAGGAAATGAGTCCCGGAATTTCAGGTCTGCACTACCTCTCTGTCCCCAGACACACCAGGAAGGCCAGTCTCACCTCAATCCGTGTGGACAGAGTGAGCAAAGGGCTGATTCTTTACAGGAATCTGAGGGTGCTCTTACCAGAAAGGTGACTCCATGGCAGGTAGTAAAAGTAACAGACGCTCCCTGTGCAGGACAAGCCTGTGGCTGCCAAGGCGTGCGGGCCTTTCAGCCTGTCAGCTCATTCGACACACACCCATCAGACGGCCTTGCTGACCAGGCCCTCCGTGCGCCCTGGAGACAGCGGGGAGCAACCAGATTCTCTGCCTCTGGGGAACTTACGTGCCAGGGGAGGGAGACAGGCAGTGAATGTGCCACCGCCCACCACGCAGGCCGTGAAGAAAATCAGACGGGGCGGTGAGGGGATGTGACCAGTGCTGGTGGCACCAGGGCTGCCGGAGGTAGGTGGACAGAGGGCATTCTGAGGAGGTGACCGAGCTGCAAAAAGCCCGTGGTGGAGTCAGCCCTACGAGGACCCAGGGAGAGTGCCCCCAGCAGAGGGTCAGCAGGCGCAGGTGCCCTGCTGCTGAAGGACGGGAAGGCTAGTGCGTGGGAATCTTAGCAACAAGAGGAAAAATCGTAGCCAGTGAGGTCAGAGAGGCGAGCTGGGCAGGCTGGGCGGAGCTAGTGGGCCAGCACGGAGCTGTTTATTTTCTTTCTTTTTTTTTTTTTGAGCTGTTTATTTTCTTTGTTAGCATTTAAAGCCAGCACACAGTGTTAAGAGGGGGGACGTGATTTGATCTGTACTTTGGAAATGTCGCTCTACCCACCGAGGGAATACTGGCCTTTCTGGGCCCAGGGGGAAGACGGGGAGACGAGTCAGGAGGCTGTTGCGTTAACTGGGCGAGGACACTGGTTCTGGGACCAGGGTTGTGAGGGACACGCCTTTCTCTTGGGCGGGGGGGGGGGGGGGCACCCCGAGAGGGACCAGCTGGGAGAGACCTGCTCAGTTTGTTTGTTTTTGGCGCTTGTGGTACATCCGAGCCTGGGCTCTGCTCCAGGGAATGGAAACAGCAGCAGAGACCAAGAAGATGGCAAGGAAGTTGCAGTCTTCGCCCCAAGCCTGCCAGGCAGCTGCTCTGCTGCCCGCCCCGCCCCGTAGGCGAGTAAGTGGGAGGGGCACTGGCCCTTCCCCATCCCTGACCAAGAATCAGGCCCTGGGAGACCCCCACATGGTGTCCTGGGCATCGTGGGAGAAAGAGCTTCGATCTCCTCTAAGCCAGAGCAGGTTTGGGGGCAGCACCACACCCCGTCCTTGGTGCCGGCGGACGTGTTGGTAGAGAGGACGGGTTTGGCGTCAGTGAACCCTGGATTCAAGTCCTAATCGTGTCACTTGCTGTGTCACCTTGAGAAAATGACTCAACACTTCCGTGCAACTCTCTTCTCATAAATGAAATAAGGATACAGTACGAGGACCTGTCTCTTTGGCCAGGAGGGTCTGCTAGTTAAATAATGGGGAATCCGTATAATACACATAAGTGCTTAACACAGTGCCCGGCATGTATTAGGGGCTCGATAAATGTCAGGCAGCTATAAATACAGCAGGGATGCGAGGACGCCGGCTCTCTTAATGAGATGTGTTTTAATCTGCCACCTTCAGGATGACAGACGGCCAGCGACTGCGTGGTTAGTCACTTTTCATGAGACGTGGGCACTAGCAAAACAAAGTGACCCGAGAGGCGGTTAGAAATTCCAAAGGTGTCCTATTGAGAGATGAGATAAACACCCCAATAAACAACTAAGAGGCTTAAAACCACTTTGGAAACCTTCCTAAAATCAGCACAACAGGATGTGGCTTCGGGCTTTTCCTATTGGCCTGAAATGTTGGCTGAAGCTCCAAGAGCCAGAACAATAAGCTTGGAGCATTTCGGCAGCCAGAGCCAGAGAGCTGGGAGTGACTCCCCCGGGCCCAGGGAGGCCAGGCAGGTCCTGCCCCTCCCCGTGACTTCCTTCTGGATGTGTGGAGACTGGAGTTCAATGAGGGGGGGACCTACCAAGTCATGAGCCACGGCAGGAGGGGCTTTGGCTCTTTTGTCCCATCCCCAGGGTCCGGGAGGGGCAGCTCATCCCCACCAGGGCCAGTGAGAAGAGGACCGTCCTGTCTGGTAGCGCTGGAGGAGGAGGGACCTGCGGCTCCGGGCCAGTGCCTGCTGAGCTGTGGGCACTGGGCTGAGCCTGGAGCACAGGTGGGCACATGGACATAGCGGGGCCTGGAGAGCCTTGAGGAGACGCTGGCTGGAGCAGTGCTGCCCTGCAGGCCAGGAGGAACGGCACCGGGAGGGCAGCCTTGGCTCCAGTGCCAGGTGGAGACTAAGGAAATACTGGCCCCAGCTCTGTCCACGGGCCATGCTCACAGGAGAGCAGCACTCAGCAGCAGGCAGGAACCTGCTGGCAGGGACCCGGCCAGCCCCGCTGCCCCTCACAGTACGATCCTGCCTTTCAGTCCCCCCAGCCCCAGC
>NW_005871070.1:11659104-11662365 GCF_000147115.1 Myotis lucifugus | reverse complement strand
GACTGAAGGGTCCCAGGTTCGATTCTGGTCAAGGGCATGTACCTTGGTTGCGGGCACATCCCCAGTGGGGGCTGTGCAGGAGGCAGCTGATCGATGTTTCTCTCTCATCGATGTTTCTAACTCTCTATCCCTCTCCCTTCCTCTCTGTAAAAAATCAATAAAATATGTGTTTTTTTTAAAAAAAAAGATTTTATTTTACATTTTCCCATCACCATTTATCCCTTCTATGCCCTCTTCCACCTTCCCTCACCCCCTCTCCCCAGCAATCACCTCACTGTTGTCCATGAGTTCTCTCTCTCTTTGTTTCTTTTTGCGCAATCTCTCCATCCTCCAACAACCCCCTCCCTCACGCCCCCGCCCCCCTGCTCTGTATCTATGAGTCTGTCTCTATTTTGCTTGGTAGTTCAGTTTGTTCATTAGATTCCACATCTGAGTGAGATCATATGGTGCTTGTCTTTCTCTGACTGGCTCATCTCACTTAGCACTATGCTCTCCAGGTCCCTCCATGCGGTCACAAAGGGCAAATTTCCGTCCTTTTTACAGCAGAGTTCTATTGTATTACGTAAATGCATCGCATCTTTCTTAACCACTCATCTACTGATGGGCGCATGGGCTGCTTCCAAATCTTGGCTATTGTAAATAATGCTGCTATGAACATAGGGGTGCATATATCCTTTTGAATTAGTGTTTTCGGTTTCTTTGGGTAAATTCCCAGAAGTGGAATCTCTGGGTCATAAGGCAGTTTCATTTTTTAAATTTTGAGGTAACTTCATAATGTTTTCCACAGTGACTGCACCAGTCTGCATTCTTACCAACAGTGCACTAGGGTACCCTTTTCTCCACATCCTCGCCAGCACTTGTTGTTTGTTGATTCATTGGTGATTCTGACAGGTGTGAGGTGACATCTCATTGTGGTTTTAACTTGCATTTTTCTGATGATTAATGACATCGAGCATGTTTTCATGTCTCCTGGCCATCTGTGTGTCCTCTTTGGAGAAGTACCTATTCAGGTCTTTTGTCCATTTTTTTTAAATTGGGTTGTGTATTTGTTTCAGTGTTGAGTTTTATAAGTTTTACATAAATTTTGGATATTAACCCCTTATTATTGGCAAATATGTCCTCCTAATCAATGGGTTATGTTTTCATTTTGTTGATGATTTCCTTTGCTATGCAAAAACTCTCTAGTTAGATGTAGTTCAATTTGTTTATTTTTTCTTTTGTTTCCCTTTCCCAAGGAGATACATCAGAAAACATTCTGCTGGGAGAAATGTCTCAGATTTTACTGCCTATGTTCTCTTCTAGGGTTTTTATGGTCAACAGCGATCTTGAGAAAGAAGAACAAAGTTAGAAGAATCACACTACCTGATATCAAACTATACTACAAGGCCATAGTAATCAAAACAGCATGGTACTGGCATAAAACACAGAGATCAATGGAACAGAACAGAGTGCCCAGAAATAAGCCCACACCTTTATAGACAGTTAATATTTGACAAAGGAGGCAAAAACATACAATAGACTAAAGACAGTCTATTCAATAAATGGTGGTGGGAAAATTGGACAGTTACACGCAGGAAAAAATGCAGCTAGACCACCAATTTACACCACACACAAGAATAGACTCAAAATGGACCAAAGACTGAAATGTTAGACTCAAAAACAGAAATGGTACTTTTAAAAAGCTGCCCAGGTCATGTCACTACGCTGTTTTTCAAAAACTTTCCAATTTCCCACTTCTCTTAAAACAGACCCACATTTACGGTGGCCAGCAAGGCCCGTGCGCTTCGGCCTCGCCTCGCTCTTGTCCCTCACTTCACACCCCCCTTTTCCCTGTTCTCTCAAGGCTGGTCTCCTTTTTGTTGTTTTTTGAACAGGCCAACTCCTTCCTGTGATAACCCTGGCTTTCCTCTCTGTGTTTAGCGGCCCAGATGCTGTCTCCAGAATCACGTGGTCTAGGTGTCACCTCATGCTCCTCAAAGGCCCCTGGCGAGCCGGGACCGAGGCGGCTCCTGGCTTTCCCACCACTGCCTCACAGCAGAGCCTGCAGTCAGCCCGTGCTACTGGTTCACTCACATGCTTGTCTGTGTTCTTGCCACCTGCTGCCAGGCTGGAGTCTGGGTGAAGGATCCCATCCGTCCTCTTCACCAGCATCTGCAGGGCCTGGCACAGTGCGTGGCGTCTCGTAGGAGCTCAGTACCTGGAGTGCACTGAGCGTGGTGCAGGGGCCCCGCTGCGCTGCGCACTGTGTGCCTCTGCGCGGCCACGCCGAGCTCCACAGGAACAACAGTGCCTTGGGGCTCGGACGCAGTGCACAGAGCAGCACAGACGTAGGTGAGCCCTTCGCTGTCTGCGTACCCGCACGGCTCTCAGGGAGTGGCAGCGGGCTTACCGGCACCGCCAGCGGCGGGTGTGGAGCCGAGATGCAGCTTTGCAGGCCTGCAGTCCGTCAGTCTGTCAGTCTGCAGGCAAATCAGGCAGCCTGTTTCTGTTTTTATTTTTTGACCATTTTCTCCCAGGACTTACTTCACACTCACTGTTCCTGGTGCGATCATCTGTTATCACCTCTCGTGGTTCTGGGCATTGCGGATGCGTCCTGTGTCGTTGCCCATGTGCGCCCTGGCTGAGGCCGGGGGTGGCCCGGGGTGGGGTCGCCTCAGAGGCTCCCACTCGCAGGTCGTTGTGGCTGGTGTTGGCCTGGGCTGCAACCTCCACAGGGTCTCCCAGAGCCTTGTGCCCGGGCCTCAGTGCGGCCTGTCCCCGGGCATGCGCCAGGAGGAAGCCCTCTGGTTTGCTGACCAGCTTTGGAAATCAGAAGGCATGACTTCAGCCCCAACCTGCCCGTCAGAAGCTCACCCACATCCAGGTGCAAGTGAGTTCTGCTCTCGATGTGACAGGTGTCGAAACGACTGGCGAGATACTTAGGACCACAAGCAGCCATACTGGAGCAGGCTGCTATCTGCACCAGGTGATTCTTTACTTGTCAGCAAAAATAAATAGCTGTTCGATGGCTCCGAACATGCATGTCAGCCAGCAGCGCACCCCCTGCTCGCGGTGACTGCTGGAGGCCAGGGGAGGGCCAGCGAGGCTCCCATCTGGCTCGGCGCCTGGGTCGCCTCGGGTGCTGAGCTCTCTGGGTCACCCTCGGTAAAGGGGGTGATGGAAGTGTAGTCCGTGGTGAGAGGTACAGGGGCGGGGAGCAGTCCCTCCCTGTAGGGTGATGACTGCTGCAGCCCCACCCGCCCCAGACCCGCCCCATGTTAC
>NW_005871070.1:11656498-11659004 GCF_000147115.1 Myotis lucifugus | reverse complement strand
TACAGACCCCAGAACTGCTCCTGTCCTGGGTGAGCAGGCCTGGGGTCACCTCGCCCTCACCCACCACCTCCAGGACCTGAGTTCCACTCTCCTCACCGGCACGCAGCTCTCCAGGGAGCCCCTCTCCAGGCTGAGCCCCAGGCTGCTGGGGTGGGTGGGCATGGCAACAGCCCCTGCAGCCGGCGCGTGGCCAGGGACGCGCTGCCAGTGTGGGCGCAGACACGCTCCCCCCAGAAAAGCTGCTTGGAGGCATAGACTTGGAGAGGGAGGGTTAAAAATAAAGAGTGGTCAAGTCAGGTTAAAAGTGGGGGAGAGCCCTCCACTCCCCTGCTCTGGGAGGGCGGGCCTGTGAGTCCCCTGCTTTGGGAGGGCCAGCGTGGAGGTGGCAGCGTGGCGGAGCTTACATCCCCAGAGCCCTAATTCCCGGGACCCCCAGGTTCAGGCTCCCGCATCTCCTGCCTCACCGCTGTGGCCTCATCGTCTGAAACCTTCACGTTTCAATTGCTTTTCAGGGCTAGCCCCCCACAGAGATTTTAAATGTTCAACGTTGAATGTTTTTGAATTGGGCCCTGGCTCCCAGGTATCCCCAGGGCTTCCTATGATCCGTGAGCAGTCAGCTCACCGACATCAAATACTTTCTTGGCTTCGACAGACATTCAGGGCTGGTTTTGATCCCACTAAGTTTGAAAAGACTAACTTAGACTTTTCCTGCTCTCCCGGTGCCAGTAAAACTCACGCAGATGCCGCACCCATGGTGTCCCCAGAGCTGTGCTCCGTCTCATTCAGCTACAACCTCGGTCACTCCCCTGGACACCGGCAGCTAAGGGTCCCAGGGCTTAACCGCGCCCCCGGAATGACCGGCTGGCGAGATGACAGCGCTGGCAGGTGGTTGTTAGTTGCATGTGACAGGACATGGGTTTAACTCAGGAAGCAGAGGGTGGGCCGGGTTGGCACCACCAGGGCCAGCTCTCCAGCTCCCAGCGCTGGTCCTCTGTTTTCAGACCAGCTCTCTCCGTGTGGCTTCTAGCCTCCCCCAGCCAACAACCGGCCCTCTCACCAACCCCTGTCGAAAGAGAGCGTTTCTCTCCCAATAGTTTTATTTTAATGCCCAGGACACTAGTCAGAATGGAATAACATAATCATGTCGGGACCAATCATGTGGCCGAGGTACTAGGTGACAGCACATGCTTGACACCTGGGTGGGCAGCCCCGCCGAGCCGCCCTGACGGAGAGCGAGGCTGGACGGTGTCACTCGGAGCCCGGGCGCTCTTCCCAGCACGCGGACGGCTGGGACACCTGCCAGCAGAGAAGTCTATCGCCTTCCTCACCAGTCAGAGGCTTGAGACCCTCCCACCCAGAGTGAACAGGGGACCCTCTAGGGCAGCGGTTCTCAACCTGTGAGTTGCGACCCCTTTGGCGGTGGAACGACCCTTTCACAGGGGTCGCCTAAATACATCCTGCATATCAGATATTTACATTACGATTCATAACAGTAGCAACATTACAGTTATGAAGTAGCAACGAAAATAATTTTATGGTTGGGGGTCACCACAACATGAGAAACTGTATTAAAGTGTCGCAGCATTAGGAAGGTTGAGAACCGCTGCTCTAGGGTCTACACAGACCTGTCGCTGGAATCTTAGCATCCAGCAGAAGGCAACTCCACAGCCTGAGCTTCTAGAGGACACCTGCTGGCGCCGGCTCCCAGCACCCATTCCTTGTTCTTCTTCTTAAAATCCCACCACCACGTTCCTCCGGAAAACTACCCCTCGCCGTGCAATTCAGGAGATTGCATGTCCACCCTGCTCCAGGGGTGACGGGGCTTGCTAACCTGGTGTTTCTCTCTATGGCCAAGGTAATTAACTTAGAGATGGGTAGTTAGGTCAAGCCAGTCCAACTTAGTTCCATACCTGTCCTTGAAAATATTGGAGAAAATAGCTTCTCCCTTCACTGCTATTCCTGAGCCCTGGGATCGGGCTGGAGTGTTCGCAGCCACAGGAAGGTGAAGCCACAGAGAGCCCTGATGGAGGTAGCGGGGGGCAGCCTTCTGATGCGTCTCTGGACCCTCTTGTGCCTGAAGCCAGACAAACCAAGAGCCTTTAAATCACTGAAACAAATAAATGATCCTTTTTTATTTTAATGACTCCAGTTTGAGGTGGGTTTTGCCACTTGTAAACTTAAAAGGGCCCAACATACACGTTAACTACCGGAGCAGGTGTTGGGTTCTAGAAGGGAATGAGGCAGGGGTTCTCCTCACACTTATCCAGAGGGCAGAGGCACCTGCCTCTTGCTTTGGGAGCAGGTGTCGGAGGGCGGGGCCTGGGCAGCGTCCAGAGACACTGCTACTGAGGCTCCATCCCGAACCTGGGCCCTTCAAGCCCTGCCGGCACGTGGCCTTCTCTTGGCACCTGGCCGAGTTACTCCATGGCCATTGCGAGGAGTCTGTTTCCACTTGTCCCTTAGCAGAAGCCCTCCCGGAAGAAACAAGCTCCTAAGCCTTTTAATG
>NW_005871070.1:11653338-11655356 GCF_000147115.1 Myotis lucifugus | reverse complement strand
TCCCAGAATGCTCATGCATTTGTCTGACCTGCCTGGCTCCACTAACAATGAAAACAATAGCCAACGCATGCAAAACATACTACATTTCAGGCCCTGTCCCACTCAGGCTCCGTCCCAGTCCTCAGGGAGAGGCGTTGCTATTGTCCTCTCCCATCTGAGGGCTGGGCAGACACGGCTAAGTAACTTTCCAAAGCTGTGCCGCCGGTACGAGGCAGAGCTGGGAGTGGAGCACTCGGGGTGCAGTCTGGGTTCCCACACTCTGCCGTACTCCGAGGAACCCCTTGATTCTAGCCCCGGTAAGGCTGCACCCGCGAAATGGGACCCTGTTGAGGGTGTCGATACTCAGTTCTCATGGCCACGCCGGCCAGGAGGGCTTCGTTACAGATGCCTGGGGTCATGATGTCTGATTTCCCCGTTGCCCTCAGCACCACCAGATTCATGGCCGATACCCAAGGACTGTCCCACCGAGTCTATCAGTTCCTGCGGAAAGGCAGTGAGCCCGGAGGGAGAGGTTCCTCCCACCCTCATGCCTCCCAGCTCAGCCCCTCACTGCGGGGCACAGGGACAAAGCCCACCCCCGGAAGTTGCTACATTCTGCTCACCCTTTGCAACCACAAACACAGCCCTCCCCAGGTGGCCCGGGTCACCCTCCACCCACGCTGAGAATGAAATCAAGGTGACACAGCCCAACGCTAGGGCTACGCACCTTTTTTCTAACCTATGTCTCTTTTCGGTAGATATAAAAATCTCACATGGCCAGGAAGCTTCCAGGTGGGGGCCTGCGATTATTGATGGAGAATTCCCTCCGCTTTCTGCACAGCCCTGCTAGCAAGATGCGGTCAAGCGTTCCTTCCTGGAGTCTGTCATAAAAACAAGACGTTTTATTTCCCTTTCTTGGCTATCAAGTTTTATGATAATATTTGAAGATGTTGTTGCAAAATACGATTCGCCTTTTATTCCAGGCCTGACTCACGAATCCATGAGTGACTCTCGTGAATTTTGAAGAGAACGTCGGTCCCCACATGGTGGCTTCTGAGAGAACACCCAACAACTGCTGTCAAATGCTTAGCGTTTGAAAATGACTTCATAGGCGATGAACAGAAGTGAGTGCCGTCCACTCTCTGCAGCTCCCGCCTCTCTCTGCCACGAGACAGGCAGGCACTGAGCTTGCGCAGGCGGGGACCACCCGGGGAGGCTCTGTCCCCAGGCCTGAACACACGAAGCAAGGGCTGTCTTCTGGGGTCCCCCAGAGAGCAGCACCCACAGAGGGGGGCCTTGCTCCTAATTTCAGCTGGTGGGGACCCCACTAGGCGAGGGGCTTAACGCACCAGCATCCCTGGCTGTCAGAGTGGCTTTCTTAGTTTCTTCTCATCTTGTTTCCTGGGATGATTGGGAGACAGACCCCATCCCTGACCCCACAGTGGACGGTCTTGGCTCCAAACTACACTTTGGTCAGACGCTCGGCTAGGAGCCGGTCCCCCGCAGGTGTGTTAGCTTCTTGGAGATGCCATCACAGAGGACCACAAACTGATGGCTTACACGACAGAAGTTTATCCCCTGTGTTCTGAAGGCCAAACGTCCACAGTCAAGGTGTTGGCAGGGCCAGGAGCCCCTGGCGGATCTAGGGCAGACCGTCCTTCCCCCTTCCAGCTCCTGGCGCTGGCAGCATTCCTCTTTCCTCGGCTTGTGGCCGGATGGCTCTCAGCTCCCTCTTCACAGCGCCTTCTCCTCTGTGTGTCCATTCCCTCCCGCTGCCTCTCTCTTAGCAGGTACTCGTGATGGCATTTAGGACCCACCTGGGTGATCCAGGTCTTCTCTTCATCTCAAGATGTTCGATTTATTACATCCGTGCGGACGCTTTCCCCAAGTGGGGGGACTTTTACAAATCCCAGGGTTAGGACTCGATACCTGGGGTGGCCTTTCTTCCATTTACTCCACCAGGTTCCCCTCACCACTGCTGAGGCCCTCACCCTCTCCTGCCTCTACTCCCTGCCAGTCTGGCCTCTTCCCTCCAGGAA
>NW_005871070.1:11647699-11653083 GCF_000147115.1 Myotis lucifugus | reverse complement strand
TTCTCTGCCTTTCGTCTCAGCTTGGTGTCCCGGCACCGATGCAGAGGCCTCCGTGCCCTGCCTGCTCCGCCTTTACCCTCACAACCACGTTCCCTGAAGTTAACCAGGTCATATCCATCCTCAATGCTTCAAGTCTGTGGACAGACAGACTAACGGTTTTCTAAAGAGGTCCACATCCTAATCACTGAACCGTGAACATGTCACCTGATGTGGCAAAGGGGACTTTACAGATGTGCTAGGATGATGAGCGGGGCAGAGTTTCCTGGTTTACCCGGGGGCGGGCGGGGGGGGGGGGCAGGGTAACCACAAGGGAGGCAGGAGGACCATAGATAGGAAAGACGTGACTATATGAGCAGAGGCTTTGAAGAGGATGGCCCCTCTGGGAGCCGGGAAAGGCAGGGAACAGTCCTCCCCTGGAGCCTCTGAGAGGGGCCGGCTCGTAGACGCCTGGACTCACACCTGATGAAAGGGGTTTGGGACTTCTGAGCTCCAGAACTGCGAGAGAATAAATCTGTGTTGCTTTAAGCCACAGAGTTTTGGGTCATTCATTACAGCAGCAACAGGAAACAAATACAGTGTCCAACAGATTCTCATTGGATTGAGGACAGCGTCGAACTTCTTCCAAGGTCTGCAAATGCCTGCAAGATCTGGGCCTGCCTCCCTCCCCGGCCTCACGTTCCCCACCCGGCCCTGTGCTCACCGTGCTCTGGCGACAGGGGCTAGTTTCTGCTCTCCCGCAGGCCAGGCCTCCCACGCTGCCCTGATGTCCCTCTGTCTGGACTGCTTTACGCGGGCTCCTTGTCCTTGAGTTCAAACCGTCATCTTCTCAAGGAGGCCTGCCTTGAGCATTCGGGATGACTATCTGCCCACCCAGCCATGCCCGCCGGCCGCTTCCACCCACGGCCCCGCTTTGCTTTCTCCGTGGCAGGAGCACCCTCCGCGATCATGTCGTTCACTGTACTTGAGACGGTTCCTCCAGGACGTCAGTTGCAGGAGGGCCGCTCTGTTCCCCATCGGAACAGTCATCGGCCCTAAAGAGAGACGTGCTGAATGGACAGACATATTCATTCTTACTCAGGTCTGAGGACCCCGCTGCAGTCACGGCTGCCTGGCAGAGTTCCCGCCTTTGTAGCGTAATAACAAGCCCAGGTCTGAGCCAGGAGACACAGAGGATGGGACGGCGGCGTTTCCTGCTTGCTGTTCTCATCAGCTTCCTCCTCCTCAGCATAACTGAAAAACATTCCCCCTTCTCACCCACTTCCCCTGTGAGCCCCGCTGGGCCCTGTCCACTTACAACTCACAGGGTTCCTGAGGATGGCCTGGGGTCAGGCTCTCTCAGGGCTCCTCACCTGGAGTTGCTGCTGGCCCTGTGGCTTTCTGCTCCTCCACAGCGGCAGAGACGTCAGTCTGATGCTGCTCACGGTTTAGGGGCTCCAGGAAACTCCTTGTTTGAGACCAGGGGCCCTTAAATTTTAAGGGCTTTATAATAAGTGATGACTTCTGTTCATGAGGAGTCTGAATCTTTTGATCTGAGAAAAAAGTCATTTCCATTTGGATCAATGGCGTCAGCCTGGCCACCCACACCAGCCCAGAAACTCTGGGTCAGAGAGGGAATGATGGTAGACAGCAGTGTCTCCTCCCCACCTCCACTTCACTCGATCTGGTAGATCAAGACGGAGCACATTCATTGGACACAGTGCTAAGACCCGCCTTTCTCTCCCATAGGCCATCCCTTATCATGTCTCTTGGAGGACGCCCTTTCCGCCACAGGGTAGGCCGCTTCTGACGTGGCTCCCAATAGTCCCTGCCTTCCCCCCTTAGTTCTTGTGCAATCCCTTCTTCCTAAGGGTGGGCTGGATTTAGTGACTTGTTTGTAATAAACAGAATTCACTGTGAAAATGATATACTACCACTCCTGTTTCATTCACAGGAGAGTGGAACTCCCGTCTTACTGATGGTCTCGCTAGTGCCATCCTAGCGGGTGCACTTAGGTGAAGTGAGCAGTCATTTTGGAAAGGCCCACATGGGGAGGAACTGAGGGCAGCCTCCAGCCAAGAGCCGGTGAGGAACGGGGGCTCTCGGTGGAACGGCTCACAGGAATTGAATCCTGCCAACAACCATGTGAGCGAGCTTAGAATTGGAGACCATAGCCCCAGCCAACACATCGATTGCAGCTTCTGAGGCTCCACCCACAGTGCCTGGAGTCCTGACCCACCTACAGAAGCTGTGAGCTCATAAATGTATTTTGTTTGAGCTAATCTGTTAACAGAGATCAATAAGTAATTTGTTAACGTAGATCAACAACCCACACAATACCTAGGAACTCATCACGTGATCCAACCCACCTGAGCAAGTCTTCATTTGCTAGGCCCTGTCCTCTATGCATTTTTTTTGCCTCTTGGACCTTGGGAGGAAGCGTGACTGTTTGAAAACAGAACAGAATGTTCTTGCATCTCTTGTTCAAATGCCACTTCATTCTTACCCTGACATTTGGCCTAATTTGGGAGGCCACACACCAGGGAGAAGAGCATTTATGAGACAAGATCCACAGTGGAGAGTGTGGTTCAATCATCGAGCCAGGACTCTAGAGCTCAAACATCTACTGTTTGAGGAAATTAGAATTCACGTTGGGAGCCTGTACTGTTTGTCTAGGAAGTGGTGAGCAGCAGAATCCCATGTAGGTCAAAGCAAATTAACCTCAAAACCAGGAAAGATACAGGACCTGAGACAGTTGGCTTTGGGCTTTTAGGTTTGGTCCCCATTTATCTTGCTTTGCAGTCCTCCCAGATTTCTCCAGCATCTTAGCTATGTGGGGTTAGAAAAAGAACCATGGCAGGAACAACACCCGAAGGTTTAAGCATTTTGTCCTCCTTGGTTTGAAGAGCCTACACCTCAGCTCTCTAGTTGGCTCTGGTTGTCCAGCTGACAAGCCTGAACTCTGGCGCTGGGTCTTTGTATGTTGAGTTTGAAGAGACAAGTAAGACTACCACCTTCTGGTCATCCATGTGGCCTGCCCATGGGAAGCCCAGGAAGTTCCTGGAAATTTCTTTGTCTTCTGTCTTACTTCTTTAATGCCCCCCGAGTTCATGAACAGGCCCACTGATGGACTGTGCAGTGGATACAAAATGGCGACACATTTTCCTACCCTGTGCCCATTAGCCTCTGCAGGGTGTTTCTGCAGTGCCCCATCCACAAGGGGAACCTGTGTCTCCACCCCTGGAGTTTGGCTTATGGGAAAGCAGCAAACATGACAGAGCAGAGGCTTGAAAAGTGCCCGGCCACTAGGCCTTGCTTCTCATTGCTATTCTTTGGGCGTCCTTAAAACCACCAGCTGAAGAAGACCTAGCTGGAACACACAAGAGCATTTGGGGCAAAAACCAGTCCTTCCAACTGAGCTTCCCCGAGGCCAGCCAGCGTGTCAGACACTACACATGTGAATGTGGCCGACCTAGGCCATCTGTCACCACTGACCTTCCAGCTGACTGAGGAGACACAGCAAGTCCATCATAGATACGCTGTGGTGGCCAGACCAGAAAAACCACCACTGAGTTAAATGCACGGTGATTTTAAAAGACACTCAGTGTGGAGGTGGTTGTCACTCAGAATAGATGACTGACATAGACTTCTATTGTGTGTATGTTTCTACCAACGCATCTTCTTGGTGGATTTTGAGTCCCTGAAGGCAAAGGACTATGACTCATCAGAAGTTCACATTTCGGCCCCTGCCCTGGGTGGTAGCTTGGCAGTGAAACAATGGCGACCTGTGAGGACCCAGTGAGTCAGTCTTTTAACTGATTCTCAGTATTGAGAATCTTCAGGGCAGCCCCGAATTTCCATCTGGGGAGAACCCACCATGGTGGCTTGCTTCCTGAGCATACACCCACCTTGTTCCAAGAACAGCTTCCAGTTTTCATTCGGAGAGCTGTCCCCGCCCACCCTCCGTCCCTGTGGTGTGGGTGGCACGCTACCCAGTTCCAGAGGTGCCGCTCAAGATGTGTGTGGAAGGCAGTCACTAAGCCGACACCCAGAGGCCCCACCCGGACTGCTCCCCTCGTGGAATCCCTCCCCTTCAGTAAGGGCGGGGTTTCTTTTTTTATTTTTTTATTGATTTTTTTTTTACAGAGAGGAAGGGAGAGGGATAGAGAGTTAGAAACATCCATGAGAGAAACATCGATCAGCTGCCTCTTGCACACCCCCTACTGGGGATGTGCCTGCAACCAAGGTACATGCCCTTGACCGGAATCGAACCCGGGACCCTTCAGTCCACAGGCAACGCTCTATCCACTGAGCCAAACCGGTCAGGGCAAGGGCGGGGTTTCTTGACTTGCTTCTAAAGAACAGAAAACAGCAATAAGATGGGGCTACTTCTGAGATGAATGATTTCTGGATTAGGCGCTTTCAGTTGCATCATTCATATCCGGGAAGCCAGTGGCCATGGCCAGAGGCACCCATGGAGATGCTCTCTGTTGAGGAACTGAGGCTGCCAAAGGCCATGTACATGAGCATGGACATAAGTCCCACCTCCCCCCAGGTGACCCTTCATGTGTGACTGCAATCCTGGCCGACGGCTTGACTGCACCCTCAAGGACAAGCATTACACCAGCTAAGCCACACCCACCTTCCCGCCCACAGACCCTGAGAGGTAATAAATATTTGTTTCAAAATTTTGGAGTAATTTGTTACACAGCAATATATACAACTTAGGTCTGGCCAATCAAAGCCCCTCACCCGCCTCCCCTCTCTACCCCGGGCACAGTGCTGGCCAGGCTGAGCCAATCAGAGTAAAGTGCAGAGCTTTATAGGAGTCGTCCCAGGAGAGGCTGGGAATTCTGCAGTCTCCTCCCAGTGAATGGACAGTCCTATACTATCTTGTCACTTTCTCCCCAGCACCCAGAACTAGGCCGGGCTCAGAGCAAGTGCTCAATATTTGTGAAGTGACAGACAGGTTTATATCCAGCAAAGGGAGAAAATATGAGGGGCTGGCATGAAGTGGGGAGACAGGCGCCCGGGCATGAAATGAGGGGCTGGCATGAAGTGGGTAGCACGGCAACCTCTTCTATAATATTATCTTAAATGGAACATGTCACCCAACATCGATAGAAAGCCATGTGTTTTTGTTTTCTGAATATGATGCGTTAGAGCACAGTTCCTTCTTTAAGTTGGCTTTAGTCAATTTTAATTGGCAGTGTTTCTAAAATTCTGAGGATCAATAGATCCGCTGTCTCCTCAATGCTCGTTTGCGGGGGTCTTTCGAGGGAGATGAAAAAACTCCGGGGAGCCCCAACATAATTTGGGGGGGCCGGGTTGTTCTTTTTCTGCACCCCAAGGGGTTGGCCGCTTCCAGGGCCAAGGCAAAGGCTCATTACCGATTTTTAAAAAAAACC
>NW_005871070.1:11601032-11643996 GCF_000147115.1 Myotis lucifugus | reverse complement strand
GGTGACCACAGGCCTTCCTATCTTAGAAGAGGGGCAGGGTAAGAAGTCTCCGGAATGAAAAGCGGGTCTTAGATCCTGGTAGACAGCTAGTCATGGCTGACATGTTTAGGGTTCCTTGGCTTTCCTTGCTTAGTTGTTCATTCTCCCCTCGTTTTAGTTCTTTGGGAAAATCTCGGGCTGTGTCATGTAGAGGCGCCAGGCCCAGTGCAGCCAGGGCGTGTGCTGTGGGGCAGCGTCCCCCGAGGGCCAGGAAGGGACTGAGTGAGACTCGGGACTCAGAACTGGACTCAGAACTGAGCTGAAATCCAGGCCCTCGCTCCTACGGTGTCCGTCTGCTCAAGTCCCATAACCGCATTTGTTTGAGCACAGACACAGTGCTGTTGGCCTTCTAGAAGGAAGCCCACCCCAGCTGCCCCTGCCTCCCTTCAGGACTGTCCCAGAAGCCCGGCTCCAGGGGCGCTGCTGCGCCTCTCCTTCCGCTCAAACCGCCGTCTACAGAGAAGCCCAACCCAAAGACCTGTGAGGACTTTGTCTTTCTTACCAGAGCCTTCCCTGACCAACCCAAGGGCGGCTATCCTTTGATGACAGCATGCGTTCAATGACTGCGTCAAGACTGCCCTCCTGGATGGCATCCTACGCTTCCCCACGGTGCTCCTGGCACCCAGCGCAGGCCTGGTATACAGTCGGTGCTCAATAAATGATGGCTGGGTGAATGCATGGAGGGCAGAATACATGCACGATGGGAAAAATGAACTAATAGCTTTCTTCCCGGATCAATTTGCAAAGATGCTGTATGTGGAAGGCTGGCCTCCAGGTCTCCTGTGCACGGAAGTGTTGATGGAAGAGGGAACCGCGGGCTCTGACTCAGGACCTGGCTCCCACAGGCTCCCTGCCGGCCTCGGCCAGGGCCTAGGGGAACAGAGACTTGGGCTGGAGTTCATATTTCTGCACGCTATCAAACTTCTGGGAAATGATGACAGCAAGTGGGAAAATGTGGAGCAGTGGACATGTACAATGTATTCTTCCCATCTATCTAATTATCATCTATCCACCCCCCCCACCCACACCTGGCTACCTGGCTACACTGGTCTCTAAAGTTGTCTCAGGTCATTTGTCAGCCACCCAGTGTTTCTCATGGTTTTTTCCCTCCTGAGAGCAGATCCAGGAAAGGCTGGTCACCCAACAGCCATAGGACAGACCTCAGCTAACCTGCCTGTTGGTGGGCGTTGCTCAGATGCCAGTTACAGAGAGAAAGCGTCTTGTGCTGAGTGTCAGGAACCGGGTTTGCGTCCCAGCTGGCTGACCCTGAACAAGTCCTTCCTCCCTGCAGGTGGTTTCCCCAGCAGCTAAGGAGGGGGTTCTGCCCCGTTTCCCTCCTCTCACCTCCCCAATATCCCTCTGGGACTCAAGTTTGCCTTCCCTGAGGTCTAGATTGCTACCGCAGGCAGCCGCCGGGAGGCCCACAGCCGGCTGGGAGCAGCGGCGAGAGGAGAGAGGGATGAAGGGCAGGTTTTCCTAAAGATGAGAAGTCTGACTGCAAGGATGTTTGTCAAGTTCCCTTGATGGTCTCTTAGAAGCCCTGGAGCTTCCGGAAACCACTCAACTGGTGATGAGAATTCTCTTTAGGCCTGAGAATAGCGGAGGCAGGAGGCAAGGATGGGGAACCACTGCCGTCCTCGTCTGTTAGACAGAAATGGGGTTCCTCCTGCCCACGGGCTTTCCTTGGGCCTCTGGGGCCTCACAAAGCTGCTTGCTACAGAGAATATCTAGTCCAAGCTGGGAGCAGTAGTGATTTTGATGAGAAAGTAAAGTGCTTGGGCCATGCTCCTAACTGGCCCCTAATGTGGGCTGTGGGCTCTGATATCATGAGAGGGCCCTGGTCAGCTCGCCCCAGCCCACCCCAGGCCACCAGGAGGCGGTGACCGGCCCACAGCCTTGGCGGCTGCCTAGCTGAGCACGGGGCTGAGATTAAGCTCTGGGTTTCGCTCGTCTGTCCGGAAGCCTCGGAGGCCCCCTCTGTAGCCTGGGTCCACATATTTCAAAGCCATTTTCTGTGAAACAGCTTTTCTCCTCCTGTGTTCGCTATTGCATCTCAATGCTAGAAGAAAAATGGCACATGACACATCCAGACACAAATGGACATTTCCACACACATCTTGGGAAACCACATCGAGAAATGGCGTCTTTCTCCGAGCACTTACGCCAGCTGCACCCCCAGCCCCACCCACTGCCCAGGAGCCTGTGCCGCCCGGAGCAGCCTCCTTTGCAGGCCCAAGCTGGTCAGTGTGGTCAGTAACATTTGGACACATTTTTCGAAGCATGTAGTAACAAAATGAGTATTTTTTTGGTTTGTTTTTTTGTTTGTTTTTGCATTTGAACAACAACAGAAATAAAGCCCCAAAGCAAATAAAGTTTGAAATGTGATGTGAATCCTGGTCCTGGGACCGTGCGAGAGTGACCATGTCTCTCAGGAAACGGTGCAAATGCCCTTTCCAAGCAGTTTGGGGTGAGGGTGAGCAGGGATGCATCGGACCAGAGGTGACAGCAATGAGGTAGCACCCAAGCTGGTTGCCTTTTGACCCCTTGAGGTGCTTTTAGATAGAAACTTTGTAAAAGCACAGTTTGGGAATTTTAAAAGGACTTAGACAATCTTCTTAACTTTGAGTCAAAAAAAAAGCAAAAAAACACAACAAAAATGTTATTTGTAGCACGGTCTTTTCAGAGCTCGTGGTGCCCCCAAGCCAGAAAGAATGGAGAAATTCCCTCTAAGGCAAAGCAACCAGATCCTTGGACACCAGCCAGGCCGCTAGCACCCGGCCATCCACTCACTGGGCGGAAGAATCTAGATGGGATGGTTGGAGCGGGAGAATGTGTAAAAATGGCCATGCAGAGAAAAAGGAAAAGGAAGCAGGCGTTTCCTGTCCCCACTGGATCTGCCGGACAGGCATGCAGGAGGAACTGGGAGAGGACTTTGACAGTGTGCTAATTATGCAGCCGTTTCGACAGGCATCCGCATAATCCCATCTTGTAGAGACGCTCCAAACTGCCTGAGGACATTTGTGTTCCAGGACATGGTCACTCTGGTCTCATCAGCAAATAAACATGGATGCAACTCGGCAATGAAAAATATGTCACCATGATGGCCGTCGAGCTCGAACGACAGAAACGAAGGACGGAGATCTACACATCTACTTAGCTCTTGACTTCAGGTTTTAAAAATTCAGAGTTAACAAAGGAAAATCCTTCGAATTCTGACTGGTCAATATTCCTGATGACTTCCTGGTCAGGAGGTGTGAGGACGGGTGGATGGCGGGTGAAAAACCGGTCGAAGTTCTCAGCGTTGCGCCCACACTATGAGAGGGGAAGAAAAGAACTTGAGGTGGGTGGACACAACACAAAGCAGAAAAAAACAAAACTGGGTATGGGTCTCTCCATCCCTTCCCTTTCACCACCTCTTTTCAATGACCAGCCATGAGAGCAACAGAAAACGCAGAATTCTCATGACCTTCAGGAATGCCCTTGGGCTCCTGACCTTCGGTTTCTGTAGCTCTGAGCTGCCGCGGAGTCCCCCGGGCAGTCAGGAGCTGTGTGGCAGAAGCGTGAGATGGTGGGGCTGCAGGCACGTGCCATGTTTCTCACCCCTCCACCCCCCGAGCCAGCCAGGCTCATCTGCTGAAGGAGATGAATCCAGGCACCGGAGATGTTTCATGTGGCGAAGGATGCGAAGTCACGGCCGGCTTATACGTCACCTGGGAGATCTCAGCATTAAGCAGCAGGTCCCTCACTGTGCTGGCAGAGGCTCTCAGTCAGGGACCACGGACATTTCCTAGCCCAGCAGGCACCGGAGTTTACCAGCTCCAGTCAACAGAGAACAACCCCAAGACCTGGGTGTGGTGGCCCCCGTGCCTGGCCCCCACAGGGGGGGTGGGGCGGAGCTGGTCCTGGATAAGCTATCGGCCTTAATCTCCTGGTGTCGGAGTAGCAGCCATCTCTCTCGATCAGGAGGGAGGATGTGGGGAGGAATGCAGACCAGAGCTTGGTGAGACTCTAGAGAGAAAACCATCGCCATTTCCCACCCACCCCGCGGTCCTTCCATGTGAAAAAGTCCCAGTCTGAGGCAGTTATAACCCATGTGTGTGCATGTATAACACATGCACATGCTAGTTCCCATCTAATGAGAAGGGAAAAGTCACTAAATCTGAAGTTGTTTGTTCTTCAGCAACAAAGCCCCCTGAGTCAAGCCCAGGGTAGCCCCCGCCGAGTAACACAGTGGTGGGAGTCGCTGAATTATGACAGCTAACACTCGCTGCACCCTTACTACATGCCAGGACCTGGAACTCTCTTACATGCGTGATCTCATTTAACCTCCAATGACGCTGTGAAGCGGGGTTGACATCCTGCTACGGGACAGATGAGGACACAGAGGAGAGCTGACATGCGGCCCGGTCTGCCTGGAGTCAGAGCCCAAGCTTCCGGCTCCATTTTACAAGAACGGCTGGCAGGTTGGTAAGTTGCTGAATGGGGGGGTGGGGGGTGGGCGGGCGGGGGGAGGGAGGAGAAGTCAGGTGAGGATGATGAGGTCTCTGGTTTGAATGACAAAGAAAGGAGGGCTCAGAAGGAGGACTATTTCTGTGTGGGGACCAGTGAGATTCTGGGAGACGATGAGGGGGTGGAAGCACAGGTGCTGGATGGCAGGAGAGAGGCCTTAGAAAAAAATGTTTCAAAGACAGAACATGGAGGGCTCGAAAGAGGTCATCGTAATAGGAATAAAACCCCCTGAGCAGTTCCCAGGCCACAGACCACTGGCATTGCTCGGCGCTCTCCTCACATTGCCTCTCCGTGCACATCCCGCCCTGTGGTTAGGTATTTGGTTCGCACGGGTCCATGAGAAAACTGCCCCTAACACTTAGGGCGGTAGGAGCAGAACCAGGAGAACACCAGACGGGCTGGGGATGAGAGGAATAAAAAGAAAGGGCACTGTTGTGGTAGGAACTTCTCCGAGAGCCGAGCAGGAAGGCCCTGGCACGGCCACTGCACCTGGCAGCGGGAGGAGATGCCGGCTGCTGCCCACCTCGCTGGAAAAGAAGGGAGCTGAAAAGGCACGGAGAGCACGCTCCTCTTTCAAGCTCTGCAGTCGGAGCAGAGGTATCAGGTGCGGGTGCAGGGGACTTAGCGCTCAGATCCCTCGGCCAAGGCTTCATCGGGTTCGGGAAGAAGGAAGCCCATGAAGACATGTGTTCGAATCCAGGCATCGCGCCACTAGCTGTGCAGCTCCAGGCACGTTCTTTAAAGTGAACCAGACCATCTCATTCCTCCCCCAGGGGTGTGAGCGCGGTAACAGGAGACGGTGCGCGTGCCTGGTACAGTGCCTGGCACCCAGCAAGGGCCCTGCACACCCTCGCCGTGAGCGTCACCGAGCTTATCTTCTTGCCCTCACTACAGACCCCTCCAGGTAGCACGCGCCCTGCAACGGGCGTTCCCAGGACGGTGAGGTTGTAAGAACTGAGGAAACAGCCTTCATTTCCAAAAGGCTTGCGTCAGACAGAGAAAGATCTGTGTTATCCCAAGCTAATTGCTTCAGTTTTTTCGTATCTTGGCTTCAGTCCTCAGAAAATGAGAAGTGACCGCCCCCGCCCCCCCCACACACACCTGACCATACGATCAAGACTCGGATCTAAGGGATGGTGTACTGGCCGGTGGGGGAAACGCCAACACAAAGATGGGCCCTCGGGGTCAGTACAGTGTGGGCAGGACTACTGTCCAGATTCTTTCTTCATTCATTTTCTGTCAAGAAATATTTATTGAGTATCTACTATGTGCTGATCATAAATGATACAAAATCCATGCCTTGTGGATCTTACATACTACTGCAGGGCGGGGGGGGGGGGCGGGCAACAAACAAATAAATAAATACATACTTGTAAATGTAAATATATGTTTTAATGCTAGAAAGAGGTAAGTGATACTAAGAAAAATAAAGCCAGGCCCGAGATGAAGAGTGAAGATAATGCCATTTCGACAAGGCGGTCAGCTCTGAGGGCATGAGCTGTGCACGAGCCTCAGTGAAGTGAGGGAGGGGTTCCCTGGACGTCTGGAGGAAAAGCACTCCAGGCAGAAGGAACTGCAGGTGCAAAGGCCCGGAGGCAGTTCGCATGGCAAAGCCACCAACAGCAAGGGGGCCAGCGTGGCCAGACCAGGGGCCCAGGGAGAGAGGGTCAGAGAGGGCGCCGGGAGCCAGGCCACCGACCTCGCCGGCCACGTGGACAGAGGGTTTTCACGCCGCTGGAGAACCCTGAGCGCTGCCCGCAGGGCCGGGCAGTGGCGGGACAGTGAGGCCAGTGAGGAGGCATGCGATGCGGAGGCTGGAGGCAGGTGGTAGTGGGGTGCGGGAAGGTGCATGTGGTTTGGGGAGTGCTTTGAACTTGGAGTTCACAAGGCCTGTGATGGGTTGGATGTGGGTGAGAGCGAGAGAGGACTGATTAGTGGCCCCAAGGCTTTTGGCCAGAGCTATTTGGTGAGTGGGGCACACGACGGGCAGAGCGTAGTTGCGGGGGGATCGAGCATCAGTTTCATTAAGGTAAAGTCTGCGAGTCCCGTGGACATGTGACAGAGCGAGTGGGAGTCCCCAGCTGCCATCGGGGCCTGCAGAGGAGCAGGAGCGGGGCTGATGGCAGAGGCGCGGAGGCAGGAACGGCTGCTATCGTCCCCAGGAGAGAGGTGGTGGCAAGAGTGGTGGGAAGGGGTGGGGCAGAGGGGACGAGGTGCCCACAGGGATGCAGGGGAGAGATGGCAAGTTGTAAGGCAGATAGACCTGCAGGTGTTTCTCTTGGCCTGAGTGTTGGGATCCACACCAGCCAGTCTAGGAAGCATGTTAACTGAGACACAGAGTCTTCAGGGGCCATTTTTTTTTTAAAAAAAACACCCATACATTTCCCATCGAGAGCAGAAGGCTGCTTTGCTGGGGCCCCACCAGAGGCTGTAATGGGAAACAGAAAACAGCTCCTGGCAGCTGGGCAGCCTCCTCGCCATCGCTGCCCGCGGCCTCCGAGAGCAATGCCATCTTTTAAGGGAGGCAGCAGGGAAGAGAGGCAAGGACGGGGCAAGCACGGGGGCACCATACAGAGAGCGTGACGTCCCTGCTGATACGCGACTCGCGGGGCTGGCCGATCACAGCCTCCCTAAGTGTTGCCGTGGTTTTCAAGCGGAGCTGTCACTGACTGTTAGCTTCAGGAGCTCCTAAATGGAGACGGCACCCTCGGGAGGTGCAGCCGATCGCTCTGTGCCTGCTGCGTCCGGGAGAACGGCAGCTCCGTGCTGGGGCCCAGCACAGACGCAATGTGGGCCACACCTGCTTCCTGTTCCTGGGCGGTACTCCATCCTCGCTGCGCTCCCCAAAGAAACCCCAGCCCCCCAGACACCCAGAGGCACCGCTGGGGCTCCTGGAGCAGCGATGGGGCCACACCAAGCAGGTTACGTAAACAGATGGCGCTCCTCCAGGGTGCAGAGAAGCGAGGACTGTGACTCGTTCAGTCGTGCCGAGTGTGAGAACCTAGACAGTTTGAAACATTTCTCTGTGAGCTGTGACACGTGAGCATTTTTTCTTCTTCTTCGATTCTTTCTAATTTCTGTTTCATTGTGTTAATAACAGCTCTGCGTCTAGCTGTCAAATGAGGAGTTGGCGCAGGCCCAGCAGCCGCAGGATCTTTCAGACTCCAGGCTGGATATGTCACCGCTTCCATCAGCGGCGGCTCCCGCTGCCCGAGGCCCCACTCCTTAGCAGGGCTGACGGGACTGCTCAGGATTTAGCCTGGCCATCTGGTAGTAACTAGCCCCTTGGTGCCCACAACCCCCAGCCCCACGCCCCGCCCCCAGCACACCCTCCTCTGCAAGGAACTGCCGTTGCCTGGGAGCACTCACTCACGCCCTCTCTCCTCCAAGCCTTTGCCGGGCTGTCTCCTCCCAGGAGCAGCGGCCTCCCCGACCCAGCTGTCTCCCAGGCAGCCTCCCTGCCTCCAGCAGGGGGCACTTCCTCCAGGAGGCCTTTCCTGGACCCTCCTGGACTCCTGGGCTTACCCATCAAGACAAAGGATGCTCACCAAATAATTGGTAGAAAGGAAAAAGATTTGAAATCGGCTATCAGCTGATAGGGAAGAAAGTTAAATAAATAATGGCATGTCTATTTGATGTATGACCATACAAAATACTTCCAAACATTGAAAGAAGATAAAAGAATATTAATGGGCGTCACTCCATATAAGAACTCACAGTGCATGCAATGTGTTCCCTTTCTATAAATTATGTGCACAAGGTGTGTGTGATATCTGTATGCATGTCTTATATATGCTCACGGAGATTGGGAGACTTCCAGATTGGTTCATTTTCTACTCTATCTTTGACTAGAGGCCCAGTGCACGAAATCTTGCATAGGTAGGGTCCCTAGCGGCTGCTGGCTGCCGGCCCTGTCCCCTGGTTGAACTCCAGGTCAAACTCCCGGGCAAGGGGACAATTTGCATATTAGGCTTTTATTATATAGGATGCTTGACTGTGTTTTTCAAATTTATATTACAATCAGTTCTTTCTATAATAAGGAAAAAAGCTATTTTAAATGAAGGAGCTATTGCCGTGGAAGAAAGCGGGAAAACAGAAATAAAGAGAATGGGGCATTTAGCCAGATGGGTAAGGTCTGCCTGGCGCTATTTAATGGGCTTCGTCTCAGTCAAGAACACAAAGACCTCCCACGCGGCTGCCTCGTGTGTGCCTGGGGCCGAGAAGATGCTGATGGAGGCTAGCACGGAGGTCCTGCGCATCCTCTAACCAGCAGCGTAAGAGGTCCCTGACCTTGTCATCATGGCGCTTACAGCTAGCAGAGGAGGCAGCTGCACCCAGGCCACGGCAGGGTGCCACGGAGAAGCACTGCCTGGGAGCAGAGGCGGGAGCCTAGGGAGGGCCAGGGAGACTTTCTGGAGGAGGTGACACCTAAGCTGAGTAGGACCAGAAGGAAGGGCATCGCTTCCTTGAAGGAGGGAAGGAAAGAGCCCAGAAGAAATGGAGTGAAAACAGGGCCAGGCCAGGCTAAGGTGCCGAGGAAGAGAGTCAAGACCCAGCCCACGCTGTTCGCTGCTCAACTGGGTTGGATAACGCGAGGCTAAGGGCGCAGGGAGCTCCCCGCCGGCCTCCATCAAGACAGGAACTGAAACTAGAAGGTGCCATGAAAAGTTAACCATATCCAGTGAAATCCAGGGTCCTCTGTATGCCTCGCACAGTTCTCCACAGCGGGAAGCAAGGAGGGACTCGCCCAGGGAGAAGCAGCCAGGAACACAGAGCCACGCTCACACCCGATCACTTTCAAAGGCCGTGCATGGACCAGTGCTTCCGCCGAGCAGTCACGGCACCAGCGTGGTCGGGCCGCGGCGAAGGAAAGAAAGGCGAAAGCCCTGGTCCGCGGTGACGAAGGCCCTTACAATGGGGACGTTGGATCTCGGGTCCACCTAGGAGGAGGTGGCAAGAGGGGAGTCCTTTGTGCTTGACAGCAGTTTCGTTTATTTTTTTTTTTAATTTTTCATTTAAAAATAACAGGCAATGTTTGCTTTCCTCAGGTCTTGGTTTAAATGCCACGTCCTCAGAGAGGCTGTTCCGATCCCTTCCAAGTGGGGGGCCCCCATTCTCCCTGCGGTCACTCTCCATCGGAGCACCCTGTCCATCTCTTTCATGCCAGACAAACGTTCAAGCACCCCAACCTGAAAGCACACGTTTCCTTCCTGCTCGTCTGCTTGTTGCTGTGTCCCCTCCAGACTGAGAGCGGAAGCCCCTGGCTCTGCCGGTCCCTGCTCCCCAGGCCCGGTCCAGGCTTCGGCACATGGAGGCACCCGTGTTGTCCAGTGGATGACGTCAAGTGCTGATCGTGAGCCGGACACCGTGTAGCCGCTTTACACGCATCATCTCACTTAACCACCCAGCAGGCTCTGCTGTCCGCGGAGGAACGGGTGTAGAGAGCTAGGATTTGTCTTCTACATTTTTGCCAAAACAGAGTTGCTCAAAGCACCAAGGAAAATAAACACCACAGCCCTTGTGATTCACCAAGGAAAATAAACACGACAGCCCTTGTGATTCCACAGCCAGCATCTCCAGGATGCAGCATGAGGTCCGCCCTTTGAACCGAAGGAGACTCGTTACTTTTTGTTCACCCTGTTTTTCAAAACCCAGATGACAGGCCACCCATCTCTCATGCCAACAAAGCGCCACATTTTCCTGATCTCTTCTTCACCACTAACCTGGAACCACGCTGCCGGCTTCAAAAAAGCCAGCCCCCAAAGAGGCATTATCCCTCCACCTGCCGGTGTTCCCATGGCTTTGATCCTCAGGGGTTGGGAGGTTACCTCCACCCAACAGGTCATTTGAAAAGTTCACAACGTGGTCAGCTCTCACCGGGTAAAGAAGAACCCGGACTCAGTCTCAGCTGCCTGATTCCAGGGACCACACTCACTGCCTTCTGACTTCTATCCAATCACGGGGCATGCTCTTAACCTGGGTACCAATCTTGGCACCACCAACCCCCAACTACACAACCTTTCATCAAGTTAGCGAGGTCCCCGAAGCCACGTTTCCTGCGATGGCGACGGGCCTACTCTGCAGTGTGCGGTGAGGATGCCTGGGCGACAAGCACATACGATATCTGACAAGGTAGCCGCTGGCTGCTGCCGAGTGCTGACTGGCTCAGTCCTGTCCTGTGAGCTAGTCCGACACGTGTGGTTGTGCTGTGGCCACAGAGGGGTCCGGAAGGCCCTGCACCCTAACCTATCCTAGGACATTACTGTTATAGGCACCTAAACAACAAAACCGCCCTGGCCGGGTGGCTCAGTGCACCGAGAAGTGGCGGATTCAATTCCTGGTCAGGGCACATACGTAGGTTGTGGGCTCAATCCCCTGTCGGAGTGAGTATGGAAGGCAGCCAATGATGTCTCTCTCTCTCTCTCTCTCTCTCTCTCTCTCTCTCTCTCATCAATAAAAATGTAGCCTTTGGTGAGGATTTAAAAAGTTAAAAAAAAACCCACAACAACACAAAATGAAATCTTTCCCACCAAGGCTGGTGGCATAGGTGAGGGACGGCAAGGTGAGGCGGGCCTGGGCTCCCATCAGCGGAAGTGAGGAAAGATGTGTGCAGGGCGAAGGGCTGCCTCTCCACTCGCAGCCGAGCCGCAGGTTAAGCAGACGCACGGACCACCTGGGAGCTGCTGTGTCTCACACCCTAGTCGGTTGTTTTTAAGAAACCGCACTTGTAAATAAATAAACACGAAATACGCGTTTCCCCTCCCTTTCCGGGTCATGGGCCTCTCTCTCCCTCCAAATTCTACTGACACCAGACGTCTCCACGGAGTCAATATTTCTACCAGGACCGGCCATGGAGGCGGAAGAAAGTCAGTGAGCCCAGCGCCATAAAAACAAAGAAGAGCGGCTCAAAGGGGAGGGAGGGATGGCCCTGGCCCGGTAGCCCACTCGGTAAGAACACCATCCCGACGCACCAAGGTTACAGGCTCAGTCCCTGTGAGGGACATACAAGACAACCAATGAGTGCATAAGTAAGTGGAACAACAAACCCTTGTCTTTCTCTCTCTCTCAAAAATCAATAAATTAAAAAAATAATTTAAAAAGGAGGAAAGGAGTCTGAATTTATATCCTATAGACATACTCACACATACAGGAAGCCAGGAAGCTACTGAGAGAATGAAGGAGATTTCGATGTGCTTAATAAGAGAGATCTCCAGGACGGACGGGAGTGGAGGGGAGCACAGACCTGCGCAGGCGGGTGGGTGCAGGAGGGGGTCCCTGGAGCGGGAGGGGGGGCTTCACTGCACAGCTTTTGATGCTGCCTGAATATTTTACTTTTTCAGTTTGTTTTCTTATGGGAGGAAAATCAAAGTACCAAATAAAATAGCGAGGTCAAGAAAGATAAGACACATCCGTGAAAGAAGGCCTCCTGAGGTCATTGCTGACTCAAGGAGATAAGTGCCCATAGAAGAAGCCAGGCTGCACCGGAATGAGGGAAGAATGGGTTATAATTAAGTGGAGCATTAACTGGCCACTCTTTCAAACCTGTGCATGACAGGATAAGGCAGCAGCCCCAGGAGCAGGAAGGAGGAGCCCACGGGAGGGCGGGGTTTCTAGGATGAGAAGGGTGTGACTGGGTATGTGTTGAGGAAGAACCAGAGGAAGCGGCCCCCACCCTTCCTAGCGGCAGGACCCGCTCCTCCGCCCAAGACGCCTGGTTCAGACAGGAGGGGCCGGGTCCCGCGCCATGACCCAGGCCTGGCCAGTCAGCACACCCCGCCCCTGGGGAGTGAGAGCTTAGAGATGGCCGTCTGAGCCCAGTACCTTCCAGTCGACTGAGTCCCGGCTCCTGGGAGTCTTAGGAAAAGGAAGCTCTGGTTTGGCAGAAGCGGCTAAGATGAGGGTGTAAGTCTGGAGCAGCTCTGCCTGGGCAGCCTTCTGAGAATGAAGCCGACACAGGAAAGCAGCCGCAGGATGCAGAGAAATGGGTCCCTTCCGACATTACTGAGACCCCGAATCTGGCCCTAACGGAACACTTTAAAAATGTTCTTTAAATGTCAGTTTGAATCAGGTTCCTATTTGCAATCACAGGAGCTTTGATTAATACGGAGAGAAGCTGTAGGCACAGGCAGACAGAGAGATGGAGCAGGGGGGCGGGAGGTCTTACACGAGGGGTACACGGAGGGAAGGAGTCCAGGAGGTCAGCACGCAGGCCCAGGAAGTCAGGAGCCACCCCCACGGGTGCCCGCTGCCTTAATTTCTCCCTTGATCTAGGAGACGGGTGATCAGCTGAGACTGCGGGGGCGGGGGCGGGGTGCACAGCAAAGCTGATGTTTGAATCTGGTTCCGTTAGACTCTCAATCACATTCTACTTGACCCTGTCTTCCCGGGTCCATCTGCTTCCCTCCTCCAGTCCTCCCCTGCTTGGCCACTAGCTTTCCGGGGCATTGTGGTAAGAGTTACAACCTGGGCAGGGCTGATGACGAATCAGGAAGCTGACGTCATGAATCTTCACTCAACAGAACCCCTGGCCCAGGGACGTTCAAAACCTGTGTGTGTGCAGCTGGCTGGGAGACGTGGGGAGTGCACTGCAGAGGCCAGGAAGGAGGCTCTGGAGGTAGAGGTGGGCGTTTAATGACACTGGCACTCACGCACACTCGCTGTGTGACCGTGGGAAGTCGCTTCGCCTCCCTGAGCCCGTTTCCTCGGGAGCACGGAGGAGCCAATAGCACACCTGCTTCAGGGGGTTGAGTGAGATGGTAGCACCGTGCTCCGTGCTCTAGTGAAACGGAATCATTTCATAGGGCCTGCCTGACCCGTTTTATTGTTTCTGCTAAAAGTAGAGTTATTAATAACACTGAATGGAGCGTCTGTTTTCTTGCCTGGTTCTGCTTTGTTCCCTGCGTAGGCACTGTTTTAAGTGCCTTCCGGTCTTACCTCATGTCCTTCTCCCAACCCCTCCAGGAGGCAGGTGCCAGCACCCCGCACGCGAGGGCACGGAGCTCAGGAAGGCAGCTCCAGGGAAGAGTGGCGTCCCACTCCTCGGGCTTCTTCCAGTTCTCGACCTCTATGATACATCAGTGGTTGTTGCCTGACATATCCTAAGAGTTTCATGCTCCCCCCGGCATGCTTCCCAGCTACCGTTCAATTCAGACTGTTGGCTTCTATGCCAGGAGACAGTTCAAAGCCATGCACCTGGCAAGTGACAGGAACTTCACTGGCCTGGAAACCTGCCCATTCAAACCATCCCAGGAGCCTGGCTTGGCGGCAGTTTCTATCGGGGCTCCGTGGGCGAGTGGCTGGATGGAGAGAGACAAGCAGGCAGGCTCCAGGCTTTCTGTCCTAAACGACTCTTGGCTAGTTGTTAGTCAGTGTGCAAACCAGCCCAATGCTCTGATTACGCTCTCTGCGAACCCCACACCCTGAGCCTGACTGGAGTGCCGCATCCTTGAGGCTCCCACCGGCCAGTCAGTGCGTGCTGGCTGTCAGCCTCAAAATCAAAGCCGCAAGGAACAAGTAGATTTGCATCTTTTAAAGGCCTGCCAGTGAATTATAAAAGGTGAGACCATGCCACTTACTTGTGGCGATATTTTATAATACATTTGAAATCATTTGAACTGTAAGAATACTTGTTCTTTTCCTGCCGCGCAGTGGGCGCCATTAGATGGAGCATCCGCTCTCCCGGCCGCGCGGTCGGAACCCAAGGAGCTCCAGGTGCTGCAGGGAAGCGCCAGGCCCGGCAGTGCTGCCTCCCCAGCTCCACGCCCCGTGCGCAGCGCCCACCGCCTCCTGAGGGGCCGTGAGAAGGAACCGGGAAGACCGGAAGCACTGAAAGCAGTGCCTGGCGCAGAGGGAGGGCGATCTGTGTGAATAGCAGAGGTCCCACGAGAATTATTTTAAACCCCAGCTTCCCAGAGGTATTGTTCTGTGAGCATTCAGGGAGATTCCATTCCTAAATCAATCATCCCATCACCTGGTTAGCCATGCGGAATCGGGCTGGGCCCAGAGAATCCACGAGTTAATCAGACGCCAGGGGCCCGTGTGTGCCGTTTACGAAGCTCTGCTAGGCTACCTCATGGCACCCGTGGCACTGCCTGGGCAGTGACAGATGGCAGGAGTCACAGCCATCCACGCACTGCGCCCTGAGGCCCCTCACCAGTCTCCCCCGGTGCACACTGCACCCCACGTCGCCAGGACCCACACTGCAGCCCTGGATGAATGGGGCAGCGGCTGCCCGACAGCCGTTAACATGGGAGACGCTGCTGAGTGTGAGAAAACAGAGTGCTCCACTCCCGGCCCCCACAGCCCCCCTACAGCCCTCAGCAGAGCGCACTGCAGGATTGGCTCCCAGAGCCCAGCGTTCACTCAGTAAACATTCCGATTACCTGCCATGGTCTAAGCCGGAGTTTCGACCGTGAGAGGACTGTCACCAAAAAGGCACACGTGATACTGAAGCAGCAATGACAGGAGTTGGATGGGACACTGGAGCAGGGTCCCCACTCGGGACCACCGGGCCTCCCAGAGTGCCCTCTGCTCACTCCCTGAGGGGAAGGGGCAGCCCGGGGGGCGCTGGCAGAGGCTGGGCACTCGGGGACTCTGGGTGGACAAAGCCAAAGGCAAGGCAGCAAGAAGCTCAGAAACACGCTTCCCTTGGGGGAGGGGCACAGCTGGACCTCGGGAGCCCCCAAAGCCATCGCTAAGGAACCTAGACGGGTTCTGGGGCAGCGGAGAGCCCTCGGCAGGGGCTTGAACCCGGAGCGCCACATAGATGCGTATTCACTCTGCGCCCTGAACGACACTCCGAAGCCAGTATATTCCAGGGCTGAGGGCAACACTGACAGCCCCTTGCCACCACAGAGTCGGCATGGGAACACCTTAAAGCCCCCGTAAATGATTCCCGTGGCCAGCACTGTCGGCTCCCTCCGCGGTGTTTGAATGCACTCCTGTTACTGCCCACGGTTTCCCTCCCCCATTCTTCTTAATGGTGTTCGAGAGTCAGGAACACCGACAGACTGTGGGTGCTCAGTTCCCACGAGGCACACGGGCGCTCGCCTGAGCCCCTGGGAAGGAGTGGGGAAGGGGAGACGTGAAATCCTTACAGGGGGTCCAGGCCAGCATGCAGACATGAAAGGCACTTGCTCAGGTTGCATCGAGTGGGCGGCATTGTCATCATTGTTTCTAATTCGGTTTAAGGGTCACGGGCAGTGCCCGCTTCCCCTGAGAGCTGGAGGTAGACATCCCAACGTGCACAGCCCGGTCCAGTCACTGTATGTGAGAGTCACTGCTCAGCCCACGCCAGGGAACTGAAGGCACTGGCCAGTGAAATCCGCGCACAGCCGCCGAGGGATCCTGTTGGCCATCACTGACTGCTGCAACCTTTTTCATTCCCCACAAGAACAGCTACCTTTCCCCTTTCCTAGCACCTTCTGTGAGCCAGACACTGGGCTCGACCTTTTGTAGTCATTATTGCTTAGCAGGAATCGTCAAAATGCTGGGCCAGTCAGAGGGGACTCGGTGGGAATAACCAGAACCAATGGGAGTGGACTAAATGTCAGCCGACTTCCCCAGAGGCCGCACACTCACCATCCACAGCCTCAGACGGCTTATGGATGTATTTGATTCGGCCGGAATTATGTTTAATTTTTAAAAATTTGTTGCCCGGCTGGCGTGGCTCAGTGGTTGAGCATCGACCTATGCACCAGGAGGTCACGGTTCGATTCCCGGTCACAGCACATGCCCCAGTTGTGGGCTTGATCCCCAGTGTGGGGTGTGCAGGAGGCAGCTGATCAATGATTCTCTCTCATTATTGCTGTTTCTCTCTTTCTCCCTCTCCCTTCCTCTCTGAAATTAATAAAACTATGTTTTATAAAAATAAAAAATAAAATCTGTTGCAAAGATATAAAAAATAGTGAGATTTCACATAAAAATGCTGACGAGGACGGACCAGTGCAGTGCCTGCTTCCTTGCACAGGAGGCCCGGCCAGCCCAGACAAAGGCAGCGCTGCGGCCTAATATGAAAGACTGCAATACCAGTGGTGGCCACCAGGCCCTCCTGCTGGCCGCTGGGAATGAACACCCGTGAGCCTTCTTGGTAGCTGGCGCTCTGGCCCCCTCCCCTGACCACCTTTCCATGGCCTGCCTTGCCTCGGAGGCAGCTGAGCTGTCACCCAGACTGGGCGGGAAGCAGTGTCTTCCTCTTACAGAGATTCTCTCTGGCCACACTCCCGGCCTCTGACTGGCCCCGCCCACCGGCTCTGTGATGCTGACACCGCTGGTCAGGAGGCCACACGGAAAACCACTGCCCTACAACCAAAGCCTGAACCCCAACGTCGCTGGGCTCAGAGCCGGCGGGCATGGGAGCGTTTGCATTCTTCCTCTGGCCCACTGAGGAGGGGATCCCCGTTTTGAGACGTCATGAATGGCCCCACAAAACTCCAATGAGTGGTGTCCACCTCCAGTTTCCTGAATGGACAACCCATCCTTCTCTTCCAGACTGCCCTTGACTTCTTCCCAACTGGTGTAATAAAAGCGATGCTGCTGCCTGTGACTTGCAGGCCCCTCTCCAGCCACAAGTGGACACACGGGCACTCTAAGCAATCGCATCAGCAGGACGCGACGCCGTGCCCCTCAGAGATGCTGCGCCCGAGACCCTGAAACTCATTATCAACTGTCCTGTGCAGGCGCATACTGAGCGCTTTATGCAGACGGTCCTCCCTGTGTTACAGAAGATGACGCGGAGGGGCCGGGGGGAGCTCACGCATCCAAGTCCACCATCGCTAGAGTCATCAAGAGTGTGTTGGGCCCGCTGTATCCGCCGAGAGTCAGACACTGTTAGGAATACTGAGCTCAGTCCTGTGTATCTTAGATGAGTGTTGATTACCTGGAGGACAATAGGCACTTGGAGGTGATGTCATATGAGACATGCTTGCAGGTACATGTATGTGTGAGTGTGTGTGTGGCGGGAGGGGCCTGCCTCTGAGCACCAGGAGATGTCCAGATGGAAGCAGGACTCACCGGGGCTGCTGTCTTCTAATCATTTGGGACGTGCAGGACTGGGGCGATGAGAGGCCATTGGGAGACTTTCTCAAACCACCTGCCCTTGGCCCCGGGCGTTCTGTGCCTCTGCCGGGCCAGACTGTGGCGCGCTGGCTGAGTGACCTCACAGCCTCCCTTTCCTCTGCCATTACAAGGAGGGGCAGGTCATTGTGAGGACTTAGATCAGCGGTTCTCAACCTGTGGGTCGCGACCCCTTTGGCGGTCGAGCGACCCTTTCACAGGGGTCGCCTAAGACCATCCTGCATATCAGATATTTACATTATGATTCATAACAGTAGCAACATGACAGTGATGAAGTAGCAATGAAAATAATTTTATGGTTGGGTCACAACATGAGGAACTGTATTTAAAGGGCCAGAAGGTTGAGAACCACTGACTTAGATGCTGCATGTGAAGTGCCTAATACAGTGCCTGGCACATAGTGAGTGGCCAGAAAATTGATAAAAATGTGTACCATGACCATGGTCGTTTCCTTCACACCCGAGTCCCTGACACCCGCAGGTTTCTATGACGATGTTTATGCTCACTTTCAGCCTCAGTCAGCAGTTTTACAGCCCATAGTAGTGCCCCGGGGTCTCCGCTCTACTCAGTCTAACAAGGAACATCCCCCAGCGGAACACCGATCTGCCTGACCCAGGAGCTGACAAGCATCGCGGGTCTCTGGGGACGGAGCACCCTTGTGTGTGCAGGTGGGAAAGGGGCCTTCATCCTTGTGCTACACAAGCTCCCGGCGTCTGTGAGCGGGTCCGCTGCTGTCTCATCTCTCTCCCTTTCGGGGGAGCCTCTTGTTTACTGACTGAGACGGTGCGAGTTTCAGAATTAAATTTACATGCTGCGGAGACACACGACGTGACCTTTTCAGTGGCAGCATGAAGAGACCACACCGGCCAAGGGGGAAGAACGAGGGGGAAACGGGGTTCTTGACCACATCTGCGAGTGGGCTGACCCTGCTCACCAAAGCCCCGTCCCGAAACGCTGCCAGCAGGGCCGTCACAGTTACCGAACTGATAGAACAGCCTCGGTAGCCATCGTCCCCCCACATTGATAGAGGCCAGGCTGCGTGGATGGAAATCACCATTTCTGTACCTGAGATTTTGTACAGAAATGTGAGCGATCCACGTGCCCGTGTCCACGCCCGCCTCTGAGAGCAGGGAGGGCGCACACGGGCGGGCGGGGAAAGAGCGCGGGGTGTACTCGTGGCCAATGGCCAGAGGGAACGCCTACTTACGGCTTTTGGCTTATACGGGGGCTGGATCTCTTTGCGTTCCAGTTTCTCCCAGTCAATATACCGGAAGAACGCGTGCTCTTTGATGTCCCGCTCGCCTTCCGGCCCGCAGCCCAGACGTTTGCCCGGGTGCTTGGTCATCAGCTTCAAGAGAAAGAGAAAGGGTGGGGTTAGTGACCTCTGGGGAGCTGCCTGAGGCACAGAGCACCCCGCTAAGGAATTAGGGAAGGAAGGACCGTGCAGGGCCCCAGCCAAAACTAACAGTAATATCCATGGACACTATAATTGGGAAAAGGACTTAAAAAAAGAGCCCCAGCTAATTTTTTGTTGCTGTTATTGTTAATCTTCACCGGAGGATATTTTTTCCATTGATTTTTTTTTTTAGAAAGAATGAAAGGAGAGGGAGAGAGAGAGAAACATCCATGTGAGAGAGACATCGATTGGTTGCCTCCCACACGCGCCCGACCAGGGTGGGGATCGAGATACGTGCCCTCGGTGGGCCGATGGTCTGACCACTGAGAACACCAGCCAGGGCCCAAGTAACTTTCATTTTTTATTTTTCATCCCAGCAATGCTTTCCTGGCCAAGGGCTTTGTACCAGGAGGACCCGACAATAGTGCCTGCAGGCTACTCGTCCAAGGCGAGACCCCTGTGGTTAACCGAGGCCCGGACTTCAAGTTAGAAAGGTCACCACGATGAATCTGGGTTCAAGAATAAGATTCATGCAATCACTGCTGCATTGATGAGAGCAGCTCCGGTCTCTTCCCGCCCTCCTCCCGCCACGAAAAAGCCGGAGGATAGCCCTGGCCACGGCCACATCCAGACAGTGTCGGCTTTCTCAGTAAGCCTCCGTGAAAGCAGAAGGAAATACTAGTCAGATGGGCCCAAGTTTCAAGTAATTACTTCCCGAAGCTCATTAAACCGTCAAAGCCAGCCCGGCTCCTTTCCCTCGCCTCACACTCCCCCAGACTCCACAGGGGCCTCCTGTGAAATTACTTATCAAACCCTCCATCTTCGGGCCTCGGAGCCGCGCAAGAGACCAGATGAATAGCTGCTCCGAGGCTAAACCAGACAGACTTCCTCTTGCGAGCGAATCAGAGGAGCTTGGACGTGTCTCCATCGGCACTTCAGCGAATGCACAGGGTGGACAGGAGGAGTGGTGATTATTAACAAGTACTGACAAGAGGGCATCAAAACACAGCCCTGGCCGGCGGCTCAGTGGTTAGAGCATCGCCCTCGGACTGAAGGGTCATGGGTTCGATTCCTGGTCAAGGGCATGTACCTCGGTTACAGGTTTGATCCCAGCCCCCGTCGGGGTGGGTGCAGGAGGCAACCCGTCGATGTGTCTCTCTCACATAAATCTCTCCTTCCCTCCCTCCTTCCTGATCTCCACTCTCTCTTTCACTCTCTCTAAAAATCAATGGAAAAAATATCCTCAGGTGAGGATTCTTTTAAAAAAAGAGACGAAACAAAAGTGATTGGGACATACAGGTCCAAAAAGCTTCCAGCGTTGACCAGACACAAGGAGCCCAGGGCGTCAGAGCTCTTAGATTGTTGCCCAGGATTTGCTGATTGAGGGGAAGGGAGGGGCCCAGCCAGTCACACCTACTCTGTTGGCCATTCCGCTCAGCTGATTCCTGCTTACAAGATAACTTATCTCCGCCACCTTCTCCCCCCACCACCCCCCCCCCCCCCACACACACACACAAACTTTCCACATGTGCTCCACCTTCCAGGGGAGAACAACTGGGCACGTAGCGTTCTAAGCTACGTCTTCACTTACACACACAACCCCACCTGGTTCTGACAATCACCCCATGCACTGGGTATTTATTTTCTCCATCGAATGACAAGGCAGGTGGCACTCACAGAGGTTAAGCAACTAGCAAGGACTCACAGAGCGTAAGGGGCAGAGCCGAGACTGACCCCACCTCTAACCATAAAATGTGGGCTTTTAAGAGGAATGGGAGAGCTCTTCGCGTGCGGTTTCCCGAGGTACCTGTGGCTTGGTCAGGGAGGGTCCATGGAGGGCGAGCAAACGGAGCTGAGCCTTGAGATCTGTGTAGGGTCAGGATGGAGGACGGGAAGGCTATGGACAGTGGCCACAGAACCACCACCACCACCATCAGGAGGGCTCCGTGCACGGGGCAGGCTCATGCCCACGGCTTCCCGTGCCACGTTACACCTCCGTCTCCACAACACTCGGAGGCCTTAGCAACTCTTATCCTCACTTCCAGACAAAGAGGCTGGGTCCGGTAAAGGAGCCATTCGTCCCAAGCCGCACAGCGAAGCAGCAGCAGTGGCCGAGCAGATGTGCCCGACCCCCGGCCCGCGGCTCTGCCCACAGCCCCTCCTGCCTCCACGCTGGACGGCTGTTCAAAGCCGGCGTGGCAGTCTGAGCAGAGATGTGCTGATGTTTTTCTTTGGTAGAAAATAGGGTCTGTCAGGATGGATATAGGAAGAGCATTTTCACTGGG
Source organism: Myotis lucifugus (assembly GCF_000147115.1). NCBI lineage: Eukaryota > Metazoa > Chordata > Mammalia > Chiroptera > Vespertilionidae > Myotis > Myotis lucifugus. The sequence continues at coordinate 11,622,693 of NW_005871070.1, read as the reverse complement.
GTTGGGACTTCATTCAAGAGCCTGGCTTAATTTTCATGTACGGGGAGCTGCCAAGCCACTGCGGCCACAGCGGCACTCAGCGAGGCTCTGCGGTCCCCACCGGCTGGTGCAGAAGCTGGAGTTCATCAGCGCCCGTCCCCGAGGGCCTCCCAGACGGACGCCTGGGGCACTGAAAGGAAGCCTTCGGCTGTTCCCTGAGCATCGCCCCTTCTTTGGAGGCTCGGCCTTGAGAAAAGCCCACACGGGACTCAGACCACTCAACTCAGCCCCCAGCCTCGTGGCTGGAAAGTCGCCCCTGTGAACCCTGAAGGTTCTGGGTCCTGAATTAACAGAAATCTGCTCTCCCAGGGAGCTGCTAACTGGAGCTGAATCTGAGACCTGGACACTCGCCCTGTGGCTGCCTCAGCCCCGCTGTGCAGGCCGGCAGAGCGAGGGGCAGGCCCTGAGCGTGCACTGAGCACCTACTGTGTGCAACACCACTCAAGGAGCTTCCTGTTAGGTTAGGTTCTTTAACGCTCTCACAAACTCTGTCCAATGAATACTATTGTTTCTTTTTTAGAGATAACCCCCCCGCCCGCGTCAAAGTGACTTGCTTCAAACCATGCTCCCAGGAGGTGGAAGGTCAAGATCTGCAAAGGGCTCTTATCTCCAAAACCCCCCACTTTAAAAATTCAAAACCCCCCACTTTAAAAATTCCAATCGTGAGGGGTGCAAACCCAAATGCCCAGAGGAGCCGGCATGTGACATGGCAGTGCCAGCACTAGCAACAGTAACCATAGCTCAAGGGCTGGGGCAGAGCCCCCGGCGCTGTTCCCATTCACACGCACCACCGCCTGGAGTCACCGAGGACCCCGTGTGTAGGCCCGTCAGCATCCCTGATCTACACATGTGGGCAGACAACATCCCTGCGGTCCAAGGGCTAGCAGGCCAGGGTCAGGTCTGAGCCCAGGTGGCCCCTGGCAGATCGGAGAGGGTGGTCTGTCTGGAGGGGCACTGGTTTCCAAGCCAGCGGACTGAGACCGCGTGTTTTAAGGGAAACTGGCAGCTGAATGCTTGTGGGAAATCCTGATTTTTCAATGCCCGCAGCCACCAAACAGACGGAAGGCTCAGGCACGCCTCTCCCTCCCACCCAGACCCTCAGGGCCTGCACCGCCTCCCCAGGCTCTCTTTTCTCTACAAGCCTCTCTTTGGCTCCTAATGAACCTGCAGGTCTCAATTCTCTGCCCGTGCCTCAAACCTCAACAAAAATACTTGTAACCAAGTCACTTTAAGATGTTCGAGACTGAGCCTAATTCACATGCGGTTTCCAGGGACATTTGCACATTAACAGAGGCAGCTGAACCGCCAAGCTCAGGCGACTCACTAAGAGTGGGAATTCAGCCAGCGTGGCGAGGTGCGTCCAGACTGAGAGGCTGGTCCAAGCTGCCCACACCCAGGCCAGCTCCATGGCCTCTGAAGACAACGGAGCAGTGCTGGGGAAGGGGAGGAAGACAACGGGAAATCTGCAGACACCCCAGGATCTGGGACTGCAGGCCTGCTTCATTCAGACACACACAGGAACCCTCTAGAAGACACAGCCACGCCCTAACCTCAAGAACACGCCTGCACCACGGACTGCAGGGAGAGCTGACTTCAAAAGGCAGCGTTTCCGGGCCCTAGTGTCCGGAGGTCCCATGTTCTTGCACACTTCCGTCACAGGAAAAGTGACCACCTCTGGATAATATGTTTAGACGCACAGGGACCTTTTCAAACTGCAGAAGCACATGAGGTCATCCAAGAGGCATCAAAGGTGAGCCCACGGGCCTCCAGGGACTGGCCCGGCCCTGCGAGGCCTCCTGGCCCAGCACCAGACGCACCTCGCGACCCTTAGGAACAGGGCCCTGCCTGCCTCTCACGTGCACCATGTGCTGCTCGCAGCCCTCTGTGTGTTGGGGCGGCTTAGGAAACGGAATCTGGGTCGCTCATCTGGAGAACCCCTCAAAAGCAGCACTCCCTGGTATTTTCTTCAAACAAAGCCAGGCGCTCAGTGTTAACCACACTCATGCGCTGAGCCGGCACGGCTGCCGGATCCGTGCCTCAGACCTCCACCTTTCCGTGGTTCCAGCTCTTCGGCTAAGCCCCTGGGCTCCCTGCCTCATTCACGCCAGGCAGCGCCCATGCTGGGCCAGAGGCTGGAGCCCGCCAGCAGCGAGATGCCGCTCCGGGTGGCCTGGACAGCGCAAACGAGAAAAAGCGCCCTTTCCTCTGGGGCTTGGGGGTGGCCAGTGGGGTGAGAGGTGGAGCTCAGTCTCCTCCCTCCTCCCTGGGAGGGGCACCCTGTGCGTGGAGGCCCTGGCTTCGAGGCGCTCACTCACCCCTTTGCAGATGGCCACGGCCTCCTTGGACATGGACTTGGGGTAAGCCACGTTGTGCTCCATGATGGACTGGAAGAGTTCATCCTCGTCCTCCCCTTCGAAGGGCGCCTGCGGGACAGAGGACAGGTGGGCGAGTGGGCGAGTGGGCGAGCGGATTCCTGCCTCAGCCTCCCGAGCCAGCACCTCCGCCCTGGCCCACGGGGAGGCTGCAGGCTTCCAGCGAGAAGAGGAGGAAAATCGGCCAAGACGAGGGCCGCCACAAGGCACGAAGTCAGAGAGCTTCAGACTGATGAGCGGGGATCAAGCTGACACTCTCTTGCAGGGAAGCCACGCAGATGGTGGTGGGAGGCCTTTTCCTACAAATCACTCAAATTCAATTACCTGCCCGGCCAGCATCTCATACAGCAGGACTCCGAATGCCCACCAGTCCACCGACTTCCCGTAGGGCTGGTACGCAATGATCTGGAAGACAGAAGGCAGCCCGTCAGGGGGCGAGCAGGTGTCTGCAGCCGGAGCCTGGACACACACCTTTGCAGTGAGAGTGGACGGCCAGGTGGCGGGGGAGGGAGGTCACCTGCCTACTGCGAAAGGTTAAACGGACTGTCCCAGTCCCAGGTGCAGGCCGCCGTCTAAAGCAGTGGACAGGGAGCTGGTGCCAGGCAAGCTGCTGCTCCCCATGGGGAGAGGGGTCCCCCGGCAGCGGCCTCAGGCCGGGGACGCCAGTGCATGCCACGTGGCCTGTCGAGTCACTGCTATGTGCACTCTTTTTAATTTTAATACAGCGAGTGTGAACTTTTAAGAAGAAAAACTGTATTTCTCATTACAAAAGTAATAACATTTATACAACAATGTGAATGTACTTATCACTACTGAACTGTACATTTAGAAATGGTTAAGATGGCAAATTTTAAGCTTTTACTTACCAAAATTTAAAAATTTTAAGTGAACACATGTAATAGCATTTATTAATAGTTTACTATTTATTTTAAAATATAGATAAGCTAAGAGAATCCCATTAAAATCACCCATAATCCTTTATCGAGAGAAAACTTATGATTGATATTTGGTCTATTTCCTTCTAGATTCTTTTCCATGAATAGAGATTAAACTCTGTGTGTATGTGTTTTACATAAACATAAATACTTTGATGTATGAAATATTAATAAAGTACTTTAGTCACTTAACATTTCCATGTTAATACTTCTATGTCAACATACTCAGGCTTAACTTGATATAGCGCCCCATTGCCTGGCTACAAAACCTGTCTCACCAATTCCCAACGGGCGGGTTTCTCCTGACGCTACAATACAGACTCTTGTAAGGAGGCATTTCCACATGTGTCCCCTTATTTCTGTAAGTCAGGTCCCTAAGACGGAAGGCAGTGTGGAGGCAGCACCCTCCCTGTTTACAGACTGTATTATACATTTCTATGTACAACTTTTCAAGGGCACAAATAAAGTGATACTTTTTTAAAAAAAGAAAAAGATGAATTCCTAGACGCGGATTTTCAGGGCTCAAACACTATACACAGTGATCAGGGTTTTGACACTTAGTACCAAATTGCCAGGGCATGGGAGTGTCTAGAATACCGATGAGCATCCACATTTCTGATCGGGTGTAAAACTCTGTCGGAGGGGTTCAGAGGTGAAAGAGCAAAGGTGGAAGGTGAAGGTCTGGGGAAGCAGTCCAGACTTGGATCCTGACCGCCACTCCCTCCCAGTGGTGTGACTTGGAAGGAGTTGCCTACCTTCCCTAAGCCTCAGTTTCCTCAGTTTATAATAGTATCCATGTCGCAGGGTTTTGTGAGGATGGAAGAGAAACATGTGCCGTCACATATCATGCCCTCAGATGTTTGCTATTACTGGGAAGTCCTGTAATTCAGTGACTGCTTGTGTGGCTAAATAAGTGCTTCCTAACAAACGGGGTCCACCGATCCAGCGCCGTGGGTAGAAATGCGCTCCCACGCGGGTAGAAATGCGCTCATGCGTGAGCCCCAGAGGACGCTCCTGCACACTTGTGAAGCACGTCACACTTGTGAAGCACGTCACCTCAACTGGATCCCCACGACAACCTAACCAATCCTGCCACAAAGGAAAGCGAGCCTGAGGAGGTGTGGATGGCGAAGCCGGGAGGCCCGCCTTCAGCTTGCTCCTTGTGGGCTGCAGAGGGGCCGCCTCCCCACCCGCGTGTGTGTGTGTGTGTGTGTGTGTGTGTGTGTGTGTGCATGTGCACGTGCGTGCGTGTGCAAGTGCATGTGTGTGTGTGTGTGTACGTGTCCGTGATGTAAACTAGGTTCCTAGGAGCGGACCTGCTTTGGTGAAAGAGAATGTAGGATTTAAATATTGTGCCACGTTATTAGTTACATGGGGCCTCCAGTCACCAGTTCCATGTGAGGTGACAGACAAGCCTAGGATGTCCATTTCCAAGATGCTATGCCACACCCTCAGTCCCATTCCTTAGAAACCAGAAGCAGACTGTACATACAGTCACCTCTCTGGGCACCAACCCAGAGAAAAAGGGAAGTATCACCTGGCACAAATGTTTGTACCACGGCGTGTTGGGAAACTCATTCTGCAACTGACCATCTCCTTCGGGAAGGGAGACTAGAATTCGACCTTTACCCTGTCATTCGTACCTGCATCACAGGAAGGAACGCCAGGTCTTCCAGGGCTCAGACACCTACTGCCTCCCGCCTCACACCAGCCCAGGGACCTCTCCCACCTTCACAAACATTCTGATGTCACAATAAGCAGGCACCACATGGCCATGAGCCACAGTAGCTGAAGGAGGATTTTGCTGATTGTGGTGGATGGTTCTGTTGAGTGTAATTAAGCTTTCTCCCAAACCTGGGTGTATCTGGGCCTGAGCTCTGGGTGTGTGCTAAGCGAATCTGCATGTGTGATCTCTAAGGACCGACAGCTCAGAGGGCCAGGGGGGCTGCTCCGCGCAGCACGGGGTGGGGGCGCAGCACCGGGTGGGGACGCAGCGCGGGCACGAGCCGGGGTGTGCTCACCTCAGGGGCGATGTAGTCCGGAGTGCCGCAGAACGTCTTGGTGGTCACCCCGTCCCAGATGTTCTCCTTGCACATGCCAAAGTCGGCGATCTTGATGTGGCCCTCGGAATCCAGCATCACGTTGTCAAGTTTTAGGTCACTGTTGTGAACATAAGAATGTAGGGGCTTAATACACGTTATTTAAGTCAACCAACGGCCACTCACGTTGTGCGAGGCACTGTGCTGGGTGTGTGGGGGACAGAAGGGCGTGTGAAGCAGCCCTGGCCCTCCAGTAGCCGATCACCTGGCAGGAAGATCAGGAAAGGTCCACAAACCCCTGTGTGCTGCTTTTTCTGCACAGCCAACTGCGCCCAGCTTCTCGCGAGGCCCAGCGAGACGCCGGGCGGGAGAAGACACCCCCAGGATGCTGGATGCTAATGAAGGGCAGAGGTCCAGGCACACCTCACGGACTGACGTGTATAACTTAAGGACCCCTTGCATTTCATAGAAGAGATTTTTTCACAAAATTGTTATTTTTAATATGTTTTTTATTGATTTCAGAGAGAGGAAGGGAGAAGAAGAGGGAGAGAGAGATAGAAACATCAATGATGAGAAAGAGTCACCGATTGGCCGCCTCCTGCACACTCCCGGGATTGAGCCCCAACATGCCTCTTAAGTTAGTCTGAGTTGAGTTGCTGTCGCATTTTCAACTAAAGGAACACAACCTGGACACATATGCTGGCACCTCCTACCTGTGTCTGCGAGGTCTCTTCTTCGGGGGGGGGGGGGGGGGCCGTGTGCGGGGGGGGGGGAGGGGGACGGTTCACTTGCACCCCGGCTTGGCGTCCACTATCTTTGGTGCTGTCCATGGTGCTACCCCTTTCCAGCCTCATGCTTATCTACAAGCCGGGGTCCCTGCATGCTAGCTCAGAACTTAGGGAAACTGGGCTCTGCAGAAACGTGCCTTGCCTAGACACACTAGTCTACGTGCTCTGGTCACCGGGGACCCATGACAGCCCCCTCATCTTGACCCCATGCCCCCACACAAGTAGCTGGGCACTGGAGAGAGAAGGGGTAAGATCTTCACGTTACAGGAGAGGAGTGTCAGGAGCCACAGGCCTTAGGGTAGAGAACACCCAGGTGTACTCGCTGCACACGGCGTGGTTTGAGAGTCCTCTTTTGCTCAATGTAATACCCTCCTTTGATACTAAGTTTGGCAGGAAGGCTCTTCTGTCCCCCCGGCCCCGTCCCCCCAACACCCCCAGCACGGTCCTCAGAGAGGCAAGTCTGACACACTCGCTCACCTCTTCGCTGAGGCACTAAATAAAGGGGGAGGGCTTTGTGACATTGGAAAAGATCGTGCCGCCATGAAGGCAATCTCAATGACATTAAGAAGCCCACGCGCTGTCACGTAATGTTTTTATAGTTTTACTTTATCAGTTTCACAAACTCTGTCTTAATTGAGATTCTTTCATGTGAGCAACAAAAGCAAACTCTATTTCCACCTAAAAAGGATGTTTTAAAGGGAATGGGTAGCTCATGGAGCCTGGGGAGCTGAGGCCTAAGACGGAGGCCTAAGTGCAGCACGGAGCTGGCAGGAAAGACACCCCCCCTCCCCCCCCCCCCGCCCCGCCGCCCCCAGGCTGCCCCGGCACGGACTCGCCCTCCTTCCATGGAGCCCGGGGGCTGCCCTCTGGATGTTGCTACTAAGAACCGCTTCCCCTCTCACCCTGGGAACTAGGTGGGGCTGATTTCGAGGGCCAGTCTCTGCTTCCTCGGTCACTAACTTCCGATTCAAGGTCTCGGCCAGCGTGCCAAGCGGCAGAGCCTGGGCTGTGTGCCTGGCCTGGCTACGGGGGCTGAGCGAGTATCTGCATTTTGAATCTGCACAGTGGGAGGCGGACTCTTGCTACACACAAATGCCTGGGCTCAGACGCCAAGTGGCTTAAAGGGATAATGAATAGCTCCTGAAACCACCTCAGACGTGAGGGAGCGTGGAAGCGCATGCACTCAGAGAAAGTGCTTTGGAGTGAAGCATGCTGAGCGCCCGAGATGCTGACCTCGGGATTTTTATGGCCTGAATGGCCATGTCCTGTCTCCCACATCCCTGATCCCAACTGGAAACCTCACCCTGATCCCAACCCAGTGGACAAAGATTCTTATTTCCTCTTCGGATTCCTTCCCTGGAACAAGATTTTCTTCAAGAAACTTGCAGTCCCATGTTCGACCCCCCAGCAACCTGAGCGCTGTACAGGGTCAGGTTCTAAGGTCAACGTGTAAGGGGAAAATCAGAGGGAGCGGTCACCCAACCCTGCCTCTCAGGTTAGGACCGTTAGGCACAGGGAGGTCACTGGCTTTGATTCAAGGCTCACGTCACACAGAACATGTGTAGCTGCCAACACCAGCATTGCATTCGGAACACCGAGATGCTACACCGTGACAGCGCGGGGAAACTGAGGCTTCACAGGTCCGCGTGGGCAGTGAGGGCAAGCATGGCGGAACGACCACACGGCGTGCAGTCCACACGATTATCCCCTCTGTCCCAAGCACCAGCTGAAGCCACTCCTCTCTGACCCCCCCCCCCGCCCCCTGGCACCAGGAGTAAAGGGGGCGTGGGGGCTTCGTGTCGTCAGGACAAGATCGTCCCTCCCTGGCTAGACTTCATACCGCCACTTCCAGGAGCCATAAGCCAGGACTCTGCAGGCTTCTGGCAAGGCCCCACCTTCCGTCCCTCCATGCCACCAGCACCCACAGGCCACCACCCTATCTGCTTGAGACCACCAGGCCTGATCCCTTTACGCCTTTTAGTCCCAATCCTTTGGTTGCTTTAAGAGGTCCAGGACTCTGAGGTCCCTCTAACTCTTCAGACCCTCATCCCACGCCGTCTGCAGAATGGCGGGCACCACACCGCCCAGCACACCGAGCCCTCTCCCTGCTCGCTCTTCCCCCCCAGCACTCATCACTGCTCGGCGGCCTAGGCCTGGTTCCGCGTCTGTCTCCCACCAGAGTATCAGTTCCACAAAGGCGGGCGGTTAGCCCTGTTTTTTCACAGCTGTATTCCCATCACAGTACACGGTGGGGTTCTGATAAATGTTTGTCAAATGAATGAATGAAATGGACTTCAATAGATCCCACACGTGGCAAATGCCCTTTGGAACCCTAAGCCCCTGCCAGACCCTCTTGCGTAGCAGCAGCGCAGCCGGCCCTGTCTGTGGGGTGTGCGTCCATGTGGTTGCGAGAACTGCACACCCCGACTCACTGACAGACAGCAGCCCGGCTCAGCAGTCTGCCTTGCATGAAATAGGAGAGTCTGACTCACGCAGCTGTGATCATACACTTGCTCCTCCAAACATGGTCAAATGCCAAGTCCCAAACTTAATCCTGTCTTTCAGGGCAAGCTACTCAGAAATCCATTTCTGAATTGTGATTACTTAGCAAAACAACACAACCCGTCTCATAATAATATGATCTATCATGTTCTGCTAAACAAGATGCTTTGCTTGCTCCCCAAATGTGCAAATGTGGGGTCTCCAGGCAAGAGGAAGAAGTGCTGGGCCTACTGCTGAGCCTCCTCTTAGAACAAATGGCCTCGGGTTTGAGGTGCAAACCATCACTGGTGGCGGAGAGCAGGGAGGTATCACCACACAAAGCTGCCCGAACTTTGCCAGGGCAGTGGGTGACACTGCCTCTGCCCGGTGGAGCACATGCCCGAGTTAGCCTGGGAGGACTCCTCCACCACCACGGAATCTATTTTAAAAGCGGTTAAAGAAAGAGGCAGGGAAGGGAGGAGCAAAGGCCATGCGGGGGAAAGCACGCAGCTCACGTACCGGTAAATGATGCCCTTGCTCTGTAAGAAGAACAGGCCGATGGCGATTTCTGCAGCGTAAAATCTGAAATAAACAAAAGCCACGAGAAGTTCAAGGACACCATATGCTTGGCAACTCTCAGAATTCCGTACAACATTGAACTGGGTGTAGGACATCAATGCCTGTCATGGATGGCCAGCCACACATCTCATAAAACAAAGTACGGAGTGTGGATGGGTGAGCAGGGTTTAGATAACTGCCCTAAAGATCCACTGGGGTGGGCAGAGGGTCAGCAGTTGCCTGGTGGGGAGGAGGCCATGGGATATGATGGACTAGCTGGAGAAGAGTCAGTTCAGAGTACACCAAGTTAAAATCCTACATAATAAAAGGGTAATATGCAAATTGACCCTAATGGAGGAATGACCAGAATGACCAATGGACCAGTCACTATGAGGCTCACTGACTACCTCTTGGTCCCTTTCCCAGGCTGGCAGGTTCCGATCAACTGATAGCCACTGCGGCGGGGGCAGGGCCGGCGAGCAGGTGTGAACAGCCGACCTCTGGGTACCTTCCCCTGGCTGTCAGGCATCGATCACCCAATGGTGAATGGGGAACTGGGGGTGGGTGGCGGCAGGGGGCAGGGTCAGCTGTGGGTAGCTGGGGAAGATGGCCCTGATAGCAGGCCAGGCCTAAGGACCGTACCCGTGCGCCAGGCCTCTAGTAGCTTAATAATAGCAGCTGCCATCTGCTGAAGGCTGGCCCTTTATCTAGCATCATTGTGGGTTACTATCTGTTTCAATCTTAACTGCAGTCTGGTGAGGTGGGTTCTACTATTACCTCCCTGCTCCTTAAATGAGGAAACCGAGGCTCAGTGGCATGAAAAAACTTGGCCAAGTTATACAACTGATAAATGGTAGGCCAGGGTGGGAGAGCTCTTACTGAAGGCCGGTTATAGCACAGGGCTGGGCAGGGCTTTGGGGCGTGTGTGTGTGTGTGTGAGAGAGAGAGAGAGAGAGAGAGAGAGAGAGAGAGAGAATAGGATTAAGGCTTATAGTCCCCTATTAGAAGCTGAAGAAGAGAGACAACTCTGAGCTCACATTGCCATTGCAATTGTACCAAGATATGCAAGTGGCAGGATTTGGAAGCAGAAGAATGCAACTCTACCAGCATATAGCGGTCACAGCCTGGGCAGGTGGGAGGACAGGGCAGGGCTGAGCTGAACGGCAGCCTCTGGAATGACAGGATGGGGCCCCGAGGGAACCCCGAGGGCTTGCTGAAGGGCCATGAGATCTTAGCAGACACCCTGGGCAAGCTTGTCAACTCACCCGCATGTCCCCAGGGAAATGCACAGCAAGGTTCTCACTTACACAGCATGAGGCTCCTTAAACCGGCCAACCTGCTGGATGTGGTACATGAGGTCACCGCCATTCACGTATTCCATCACGAAGTACAGGCGGTCCTAGAGGAAGACAGCAAATGGCCCATCAGCACCGGCATTTCTCGGGTTCCAAGCGGACAGCAGGGAATAGCTGGGAGGCATGACCAAACACCAGAAAGCCACCAGCCTCCATCGGTCGGCTCTTTGTTCCCCGTGGGGGTGGGGGGTGGGGGGGTGTTTGTGTCACTGTAAGCATGCAGGTGAGCACAGGTGGTGCAAGAGCATTCTTTTTAATCAGTAACTCTAAGTTTATGTTCATTTGTATTGATAAAGATACTTAGCACATGAGTCTGGGGACTTAATAGGCATTATTTAGAATAAAGCTAATTTTAGTAAAAAGTAGGCAATATTAAGTAAATCCTATTACAGTTAATAGGTGGCCTATCAAAGCTCCATGATGCCCCCTCCCATGAGTTTCACCTCCTGGTCTTCACCTCCTATGTAGTCCCTCCCACAAGACTAGGACTGACTTGGTAATCGATAGGATACAGTACCAATGACAGTGTGGGACTTCCCAGACTCGTCAGAAGACATGACAGTTTCCACTTTGCTCTCCCTTCAATCACTTGCCCTGGAGGAGGCCGCCATGCCCCGGGGACCCTCGGCAGCACTGTGGAAAGGGGCCTTCAGCAGAGGATGGGCCTCCTGCCGACAGCCAGCACCCCTCCCGCCTCATGAGTGGGCCACCGTAGAAGCAGCCCCTGCAGCCCCTCTCAGACCTTCAGGTGATGCAACCCCAGCTGGAAACCACAATTTTTTAAAATTAATTTTATTGAGGTGACATTGGTTAATAACATTATAGAAGTTGCAGTGTCCAACTGTATAATACATCATCTGTATATTGTATTGTGTGCTCACCACCCACAGTCCAGTCTCCTTCCATCACCATATATTAGACCCCCTTTTACCTTCTTCAGCCCTCCCCCCACGTCCTGCCCCTCTGATAACTAGCATACTCTTGTCAGTCAGTGTCTAAGAGTTTATTAATTTTGTTTCATTTGTTGCTTTCTTTTTTATTTCCCACGAATGAAATCATATGATTCTTGTCCTTTCCTGTCTGAATTATTTCTCTTAGCATGATAAAGACCTAAATATAAAACCTGAAACAACAAAATACATGGAAGAAAACATGAGTACTAAACTTATGGACCTTGATCTCAAAGAGGATTTTGTGAATTGACCTCAAAGGCAAGGAAAGTAAAAGCAAAAATAAATGAATGGGACGGCATCAAACTAAAAAGCTTCTGCACAGCAAAAGAAACCATCATCAAAAGAAAAAGGCAGCCAACCGAATGCGAGAAGATATTTGCAAACAATATTTCCAACAAGGAGCTAACATCTAAAATACATAATGAACCCATGCAACTCAACAACAAAAGCAAACAATCCAATTAAAAAATGGGCAGAGGACCTAAACAGACACTTTTCCCAAGAAGATAGACAACTTTCGTCTGAGACCCCAGAGTCAGAATTGCCCAGAGAAGCCACCCGAGCTCCCAGCCCACATACATAAGTTGGGCCAAATCACTCCTTTATATCACACTAGTGGCCCGGTGCACAAATTTGTGCACATTGAAAGGAAATTAATTAGAAGAAATATTTTAATATCGCTATTCGACCTTTCTCTATAACAGAAGTGTCAACCAAATTCACGATCGACAATGACAGATCAAAACACATGCATGTGATTGGCACCAGCGAGAGCTTTACATATATAGATAAACTTGCTTAATTAGACCTGCTTTCTGATTTAGCTAAACTTTTTCCAGCCCAGTGAAGCACCCCAATTTCTCTTTCAGGTAATTATCAGCAACATAGCAGTAAATATCAACATGAAGCAGATTATTATTGTAGATCACGCAGGGAGAACAAAGGGTAAAATATTTAACTGTAGCAGTGTTTGACTATATTCTGCACAGTGAGAAAATGTGAAGTCATTTTCAAGGTCCACCATTTCTTACTTCTTTTCAGTTGGGTCAAGTTTCTAAGCTTTCTAAATCTCCGTTTTCTGGCTAATGAAAAGAAAATAGGATTTCACGGAGTCTCCTGTCGACCTACTCCAGGACTTCTGTGAGGATCAAATAAGATAAGGCATGGGAAAACGCTTCACAGACATTTGGTTAAAGTGTAAAATGTTTGCACCTGGCTATAAAGCAAGTCATGTTCCTGGGCTAAAGAAACTCCAAGGAGGCTAGTCGCTAGGGAGAGGAAGCTGGGTGTTGCTACATGATGTAATTACCTGGTGCCCACAGCCACCGTTTCCGGGCTGGGCTCGGCAGTGGGCTGCATTTTGCCCCATGGGGTCTTGGCAGCATTGGCTGCGATTAGGTGGGGTGTTGCTCTGGGGTGGTGGCAAGGCCTGTGTCCCACTTGGGAGAAGCTGAGTGTTGCTTTGTGGGTGCCAGGTCCAAGGTGCTGTTCCTCTGTAAATGACCAGTGCACGTCACGGGAGCTCCTGCATTGAGTGTCTGCCCCCTGGTGGTCAGTGCATGTCATAGCGACCAGTCGGGCAGTCAGACAGTGTATTAGCCTTTTATATATATACTAGTAGCCCGGTGCACAAAATTCATGCACATTAAAAGGGAATTAATTAGCAGAGATAGTTTAATATTGCTATTTGCCCTTTCTCTGTAATAGAAGTGTGAGATGAAAGGAAATTAGTAAAATGTATATGAAAATAATATATAAATTTATTAATAAATAAACAGTAACAAAAGGATATAACAACAGAGGCATGATATAAAAACGACAAAAACATGATATAAAAACAACAGTGATGCAAACAATGACTGATAAAGTGATTAAACTTATTCTAATATCTCCCTGTACACCACATTAAGAGTGAAAACACTTTCAGAGTGCTTGACTAATTTCCCTTGTGATGAAGTATTTAGAACTTTAACTGTAACGTCACATGCTCTTCAAACTTGAGAGAAAGCAACATATAACTGACCATGTGCGAAAACGGGTTCAGGTAGGAATATGCCTACTCTGTCTAGAGTTTATCCTTGTGATTTATTAATAGTCATCACAAATACTGGCATCATGGGAAACCATCATCGAATCAATTTAAATGGGAGGCCAGTGTCAGATGGGGACAAAATAATTCTTGGAATCAGAACAACCTCTCCCTCTGCAGATCCTGTTAATACTTCAGCTTCAATAATGTTAGGTCGTAATCTTTTGATGATAAATCTGGTACCATTACAAAGACCCCATTTACTATTGAGATTTCTCAATAGCATGATGATTGCACCCACTTTCAATTTTAATTTATGACACAGCATTCCCGAAGGAGTAATACTATTAAGAAATTCAAAGGGAAAATTTTCCTTTTCAGCATCATCTGTGGAACCAATGGAATTATCACTCAAATATGTGTGAAACTCTCCATTGAGTACATCCAAAATTTCTTCATTTAGTTTTTGAACATGCTCATTTTTTGGACAAAGAATTGCACGTTTAGATATATTTTTAATATTATCTATAGATATACTATTTCCAAAGGTGACTTCAATAATAGATCCATTACAAATCATTTCACATGGGGATTTCAATAATATCCATTCCTAAATGAAAACTGCTATCAAGTTTGCCATCTCCAAGTTTTACTAACCATCCACTATAAGTAGAATCCTCTGATCTCATATTTGTTGTAAGAGACAACTTTCTGAAACATCCCCAAACATTGCAGTACTTTAAACTTGTTTGTACTATGGCCGATCCCATAGCATGTGGTACAATACTGAGACATTGTCGAAAATCCCCTCCAAGAAGGAGAACTTTCCCACCAAATACAACATTCAGACTCATAATTTCTCTTAGTAATCTGTCTATGGCGTTTATAGCATGACTGGATGCCATGGTGCATTCATCAATAATGAGAAGTTGGGCCTTTTTAATAGTTTTAGCAACTTCACTCTTTATATTGAGTCTAGAAATTGAAGTTTCATTTAATGGAATCGGTAATTTATATTGGGAATGAAAGGTGCTTTCACCGAGAAGTAAATTTGCAGCAATTCCTGCAGACGCTGTGGGTAAAACAGTACCACCACAACCGAATAGGATTCTTAGCTGGCAGGCCCCTGACAGCAAGTTGGCCACCTGTCGATTCTGTGAGGAATGGGGTTCCCTCCTCCCTCCTGTCAGTGTCCGGGGTGCAGGTGAATGGGGTTCCTGGCTGGCAGGCCACTGACATCAAGCTATCCAACAGCAGATTCTGTGAGGAATGGGGCTGCCTCCTCCCTACTGTCAGGGTCTGGTTTGAAGGCCGGACTTACTACTTCCACTCTCTGCTCCAAGGGCGGGTTCCTGCCTGAAACCTCGCCCTCCAGGAAACAGCTGGGGGAGGGCGCAGCCGTTTCCAAGACGACCCCTGCAGGACTGACTTCCTTCCAGTTGGTCGAGCTTCTGGATGTGATATTACACCCAGGTTTTTTATATAAGTAGACTAGAGGCGCAGTGCATGAAATCTGTGCATTTAGGGGAGGGGGGGTCCCTCAGCCTGGCCCATGCCCTCTCGCAGTCCAGGAGCCCTCAGGGGATGTCCAACTGCCACGGAGGCAGGAGAGGCTTCCTCTACCGCCACTGTGCTCACCAGCTGTGAGCTCAGCTTCTGGCTGAGCGGCACTCCCCCTGTGGGAGTGCATTGTCCACCAGGAGGCAGCTCCTGCATTGAATGTCTGCCCCCTGGTGGTCAGTGCACATCATAGCAACTGGTCATTCCGCCATTTGGTCAATTTGCATATTAGCCTTTTATTATATAGGATAGATAATCAACTTAATAAAAAGTAAAAGAAAGGGGTGGAAATGACCAGCATGCTCTATAGCAGTGGTTCTCAACTTTCGGGCCCTTTAAATACAGTTCCTCATGTTGTGACATAACCATAAAATTATTGTCATTGCTACTTCATAACTGTAATGTTGCTACTGTTATGAATCGTAATGTAAATATCTGATATGCAGGATGGTCTTAGGCGACCACCAAAGGGGTTGCGATCCACAGGTTGAGAACCGCTGCTATATAGAAAACTAGGTATTATTTTGTGAAATGCACTTTTATGTTATATTCATATGTCAGTATGGCTGGGTCACAATGTAAAAGGTTTGCAATCAAAAGTTGCAAAGTTATTGTGCAGACGGAGCTACAAGACCAGGCACAGGGGGCGTGGAGCACTCAAGGGCAGGGCAGTTTCCAGTTCTGAAATCAATACAGGATCTGAAGTCGCTTTCCACTACTTCTAGCTGTGTGACACTTCTCGAGTCTCCAGCTGTCTCTTCACCTGTAGGTGGACGTTGCTCACCTGCCCCATAGAGCACTAAGATGACATGGAGAGTGTCCACATGACATTGGCCGTGCAACAAATCTTCCACCCACCATTTTAAAAAGCTCCTTCGAATGCACAGAACTCCATCGTAAGTAACAGCCACATGTGCATTTGTTGAATGCGCACCGAGTGCCTAATAATTAGAATGACAGAAATCACGAAATAAAGCTATCTTCCTGTGAGCACTTATATGTGACTGAGCTAAGTGCTCTATATGTTTGGTTTCACTTACCTTTCTAAACTGAACACGACCAGTATTACCATTTTCCCACTCCCCACCCCCTTTTTGTAATCCTCATCCAAGAATATATTTTTTTATTGGTTTTAGAGAGAAAAGAAGGGAGAGAGAGAGAAACATTGATGTGAAAGAGAAACATCGATTGGTTGCCTCCTGTATGTGCCCCAGCTGGGGATCGAACCCACAAACTAGGTATGTGCCCTGACCAAGAATCAAACCCACAACTTTCGGGTGTACAGGACCACACTCCAACCAACTGAGCCACCCGGCCAGGGCCCATTCTCCCCCTTTTAAAGACATGAATGTTGAAGCTCAGAAAAAGTAAATAACCCGCCAAAGTTCACATAGCAGTGAAGCTGCAGATTCAGGATCTGCACCCAGGCAGATCGGTTCCAGAGTCTATACTTGCAACCTCTTAGTAGGTGCCTCCTGTGTAAGGCTCTGAGCTAGACATCGTGTGCTTTGTGGTATGTCCTCCCCTCTGAGGGGTCCGGTCCAGGGGGAGAGGAGCTGGCAGGCCACAGGGGAGGCGCCCAGGATAATCGATTACTTTTGAAATGCTCGAGGACTTCCTCAGAGCAATACTCCTTTACCCTCCAGTGAGGGCCAGGGAGGGAGGCAGCGACCAAGGCACATGACATGTGCAAAAAGGTCACATACAAGTTAGTGGTGGAGTGGACACTGTCAGCTAGAACTGCTGACACCCGATCTGGTTCTTTTTGGGGGGGAAGGTTTGATAGAAAATAAGCTTTAAAATAGCATCTGTCTTTGCTGCATGTTGAAAGAACCAAAACACTTGCTTTTAAAACTTATTTTTAAAACTAGCAGATGGCATCGGCCACAGAGAAGAAGCGAGGGAGAGATTTCACTGCTTCTGCTTGGAAGGCCTCCGCTTGCCCTGCGCGCATCAGCCACAGTCCCCGCCTTGGGCTCCGCCGAGGGGAGTGCCACGCTGTGGGCCTCTTCTCCCACGAAGCGGAAGCGGGGAAGCCCCGAGACCCACCAGCTCTGGACTTCACAGCCCGGCTTGGCACACCAGGGCTCCAGCTATTAAACATTACACAAGCATCTCGCTGTCCTTTCACTTTCTGAACAAACACTTAATGATGCCCACACTATGCCAGGCACTCTTCCGCTGCCAGGGGTGCTGCTGGGAATAATCTGGGGCCCCTGTGAGGGATTCCCCAGGCCCGGGGAGAGACCAGACACATGTCCCCATGGCAACCTTTCCCCAGACGGGGTGAGCAATAACTTTGGTTGGGCTATGGATGAACATGTTCCCTTGATCATTTCATGTTGTTTTAACGTGTATGTGGAAATAGAACAAGCACTGGGAGGCCTTGGTTTTATGGTTCTTGTTGCTGAGGGAGAGGAGGATGCACAGAGCTGCAAAGGAAGCGAGGAGACAGAGGGCGAGGCCAGGTGAGGACAAGGGGGCAGGCACCCCCACAGCCCACGTGCCCCAACACCCCCTTCTACATCTTCACCGTGTTGCCTCAGCCACAAGAACTTACTTACTTTTAAATATATTTTTATTAACTTGCTTTTAAAAACTTAAACACAATTATTTTAGTTTTAAAACCTCATATCAAAGCCATAAATGGAAATTTGTTGTTTCTGTAAAAAGTAAACACACGTCTGGAGCCTCTCAACGCTATGCTCCATCCAGTCTGGCTTTGGTACCTCAATCCCCGAAGTGACTTATTTTTACAACAAATGCCATTTGCCTGTGACCCCACAAGTTCGTCACCCACTCAAAAGTAAGGGACATCAACATTTGGAAAACACCAGCAGCCACCTAGAACCAATATGGAACATAGAAGTGTTTTGTTTTGTTTTATCCTCTGAGGATATGTTTTATTGATTTAGAGAGAGAGAGGGAGGGGAGAGAGAGAGAGAGAGAGAGAGAGAGAAGCCTCAATGTGAGAACCATTGACTGGGTTGCCTCCCATGCTCACCCTGACCAGGGATTGAACCTGCAACCTAGTTAGTTATGTGCCCTGACCAGGAATCGAACCTGAGACCCTTCGGTGCACGGGATGACACTGCAACCAACTGAGCCACCGGCCAGGGTGAGACATGAATTTCAGACCTTGTATTGAACATTTGTTTTTGCAAGTCATGCATTAGGTATCAAAGGAAAAAAGTGATGAATAAGATACAGACTTTGCCCACAGAATTTCAGTTAAAACAAATAGACAACAAACTCAAGCCATCATCTAGAATAAACTGTGATAAGAGATTACATGAGAGGCACAAAGAGGGAGCTCTGGGGGCTTCGGCCCATGAAACTGCCCCCCCCCACCTCTGAACCTCACATAATCATTCTCTCGTCAGTGCCCTGAAATGTGACCAACCCCCCCCGCCCCCACCACCACCACCACACACACACTCACACACTCTTCCTGTAAAGTGATGTGGTCTTAAAAGATCTCTCAGGCAGCCACAGGCAGTGGTTTTGATTTGGACCTACTTGTTGTACCACATGAAAATCAAAGGTAGCTATTGAGTATGGAGTCAAGACCAGCCTGGCTCTCTCCTACTTGCTCAATTTTCCAAAGAGGACTTGCCACAGTTCAGAACTTCAACACTCGTCTCTCGGGCTGATGAATCCTGACTTACTCGTCTTTCCTCCCCCTTCCTCCCGCGCTCCGGCCGCTCCAGCTGGCTGCAGGACGTTTCCACGTGGGTGTTCCCCTGTCAACCGCAATCCACCGCTGAAAGGCAAGCTCCCTCTCTTCCTCCGCAAACCAGCCCGTCTGCTAACGCTCAGGGCGCGTCTCCCCGGGTGCCCGTTATTGCTGTTACTCTTCATTACACATGGCCCTCATCTCCGAAGCATGCAGTAACTGGTTCATTTTAAGTCTCCTTTCTCCTTTATCCCTCATATTTAATCAGTAATTAAATAACATCAGATGTGTGTCCGCCCCTGCATCACGGAAAGGGTTGAATGGAATTTCCCAAATCTGGAGCGTGAAGATGAGGATGGTCTGATTTAAAACATGACTGGGTGGCGTGTTCACCTGGGGCCCAGGACAGGGCAGAGAGAGGATCATCCTCGCCCCGCCCCCCCAAGACAAGGGGAAGAGGGATGTGACATCATGCCCATGGAACTGCCAGGGAACACCGGCCACTGTTAATAAGATACCACGGACAGAGAAAAGCAACCACGTGGGCAACTCTCAGAGCATGCACCAGGCTCTAAGGAGGTTGAAGGACGCGTTTCCCTACTGAATGATCTTTAATGGTTTTCCCTGCCGGTAAGGGGATTAATCCTGCGTGTCCGCTGTGCCTCATCGCTCAGATCCACCTGTTTCCCTGGAAAAGCTGTGCAGTGCTGTGGTTCACATGAGCTGGTCCTGGGTTCAAGTCCCAGGTACACGGCTTCCCCACTCTGAGAACTTGCAAATATTTAAACTTCTCTGTCTCCCTGAGGGGTAACGGCAGCTTCCCCTTCGTCAGGTGTTGCAAAGACACATCAGATGAGTCACACGTCAAGTCCGCGCAGACTCAAAGACCTCGAAGCCGTGGGTCACCCAGCTGCCCTTTCCTCTGTATTCTACAGCCTCACGACACTATCAGAATCAAGTCACTGAGGCTCCTCTAACTTTCCCAGCTTTCAAAGCCTTGCCCTCCACATAGAGAGCCAAGTTCTCAGGGGCTGGTACCCTCTCTCTTCTTTAGAATTCTATGGGCCTTTGATTACTGAATGAAGACGCAAAGGCCACCAACAAGAAGGCAGAGAGCACCAGGCTGTGTCTCTTCCCACTTAACCCAGACTTACATGCCTTGGTTGCATTTTTGGGTCCTCGCTTGCACCCAAGATTCCCGAGTGGCTTTGGCTGCCTAAAGCCCTGAACCCACGAAACTCTCCCAGCTCCTCTTTCCCTCCATCCCTCGCCGAGGGCCCAGTGACACTGCTACGGCGGGCTGTGTCCAGCTCCAACTCAGTGTCCTTGGACTCAAGATGACATCTCCCATCGGATATGAGAGCCAACATTCCTGCCCTGTGGATTCAACCCCTTTTAAAAGGTTCCTACCAAGTTAGTCGTAGCCAATCACAGCTGATCATGCCAGGAATAAAGCATCTGGCCTGCACACACCCATCAGATTCCCTGTCCTCCGAGTATGAACTGGAGCCCAGGGCGTTGGGTAGGTAGGCAACTGCAAGGGGCTAGGAAAGCCATGTTGCCATGACCAGGGAGAGACACAGACAAGGAGGCCCGGCCAGCATGGCTCAGTGGTTGGGCATTGATCTATGAACCAGGAAGTTCCAGTTCGATTCCCAGTCAGGGCACATGCTAGGGTTACTGGCTAGATCCCCAGTGTGGGGCATGCAGGAGGCAGCTAATCAATGATTCTCTCTCATCATTGATGTTTCTATCTCTCTCTCCCTCTCCCTTCCTCTCTGAAATCAATAAAATTATATTTTAAAAAAAGAAAGTGTGGAGGAGGGGTGCTCTGTTTCTTGCAACCCACCCTCCCGGCTGAGACTGCTGCCTGAGCTGCCTTCTGCAGCGCCCTGGGCCCGACCACCTCCGTGGAGGCTGCGGCCAGCCCAGAGCCCACCTGAGGCGCCAGGACTTCTGGACACTCTTGGTGCTCAGCAGACATGTCATCAGAGGCCAACCCGACAAGTGCAATCATCTGCAGCCCCCTCCCTGTCCGCTACTGCATGAGGGTTGATGTCCCTCCCAGCATGCCTTGCAACTGAGTTCTTATTGGGCCAAGAAGCAAATTCGGGAAGTAACTTCTATCCTTCAATGACTCATAAAATCTACTTCTATTTTTTTTTAAAGAAGTGCATATGTTCAATCGAAAAGAAAACATTTAAAATAGATGTTTTGCTAAGGAGGCTTAACTGCCTGTGCCCACTGGCAGTTGGGAAATTTTGTGAATGTGGCGGCTGACAGCTGCCCGTGGAAAACCTAATCCCCTCGTGTCGCCGCAGCAGGGTGCCCCCAGCCCAGCTGGACGCGGGCGGCCTCCGCTCACTGCTGCTCCTGCACGTGGCACATCACCTCTCTTACTCCCGCTTCCCGTGCCCCCTTTAAAGACAGTGACCCCACATGCAGAGCCAGCAGGGCATCCCAGCCCGGGAGTCTGTAACGGAGGTGCTCACGCTTATCCCTGTGTGTGCGCTAGAGGACAACTCCCCGAGACCCGTCCATCTGAGGCCGGTTCATCCAGTGAGCAATCTCCAAGCATCCGAGCCCTCGGATGGCTTCTGCGTCTGTCTGGGTGTCCACGCTTCCACCGTGTGGTGCTTTGCGACACCTTTCAAGACAAAGATGGTCACCCATGACCCTCCCTAATTCACACCAACGTTTTGATTAGTCTGTGCCCGTCTCTTCCTGGTTTCTTTCTTTCTTTCTTTTTCTTTCTTTCTTTCTTTCTTTCTTTCTTTCTTTCTTTCTTTCTTTCTTTCTTTCTTTCTTTCTTTCTCTCTCTCTCTCTCTCTCTCTCTCTCTCTCTCTCTCTCTCTCTCTCTCTTTCTATCTTTCTT
>NW_005871070.1:11591575-11600932 GCF_000147115.1 Myotis lucifugus | reverse complement strand
ACACATTTAGAATCATCTCTGAAATAGAATGTATCTCCTACATTTTCTGTTAAAGTTGCGTTGTGCATATTTGTCAAAGGTTTCAAATCCAATTGTCTAAGAATACATCTGATGTAACTCTGCTTTTCTACACAAGGTTTTAGGAATTAAATTTGCATCATTTTAAGAATGACAAAAGGCGCTTTGTATATTGGTAGAGTCTTTGTTCTCTTTTATCTATTTTGACCACCTTAAGGTGTGTGTTTTTTTAAAAAATCCTATTAAGATCTTTTATCTTCAAATTCTAAATCTCTGGCAAGACAAACATCACATTTGCAACATTATGCCAGATCTGTCATTTTTTAAAGGTAGATGATTCATAAAGGAATTCTGGATCACAAAACACACACTGACAATCCGCTCGGCCACAGTGCCCTTGGCCGCTCCTCTTGCGCCGAGCGGGCATCCCGCCGGGGGCACCACCGCAGTGTCCTGCTGTCGAGGACACTTGGCCCCAGACACTCCCACGCCTGCTCCCTCACTCGCTCAGTCGCTGCTTAAATGCATCCTCAGCAGGAAGACCTTCCCTGTCCTCCTACCCAAAGCAGCACCTCCCCGTCCCAACCCCGCCTCTTCAGCCGCTCTGCTTTGCTGCCACGGTGGCTACTGCCTCTCTGTTGGGACAAGGCTTGTCTCTCTAGTTCCTGCTGTCCCCTCACAGTGACACAGCTGCGTCCTGGACCGTTTATGCCAACAGTAACACTGCTGGCGGCATCCGTAAGCATTAGCCCTCTGTCCACGGCAGCGCTGGGCTGACTCTTAGGGACACGGCTCTAGAGATACTGCCTTTCAGCCAGGCTGCCTCCTCCGGGGCACCAGGCTGGGGTGCAGAGAATGTGCGGTCCAGAGGGTGAGCGGGAGGCAGGCGACCTCCTCGGGCCTTCCCAGCAGGGAGTCGCCGTGCGGCTCGCTCGTGTAGATGCTCCTTGCACTTTAAATCGCTCCCTGATCGATCTTTCCAGCGGTGCCACGTCCCTGCGGAAGTAGGTCTCCTCACGGTGGGAGTGACACTTGCAGGGCACGAGGACCTGCCGCTTAGCGCTGGTGACCTGAGCCGGCGCATCTCTCGAGGGTCCGAGTCCTCTGTGCAGGGTGGGAACAGTCCCCTTGTGAAAATTAGATGTGATCAGGAAAGTGAAAATAATCCCTAAACCAGAGGGAGAATCCGGAGCGAGGCAGAGGCAGGAGGCCGGTGCCTGAGGGGGGGCCCGCCAGGCTTGGGAACCCGCCCCAGGGCCACGCTGCCGTGTGCGCGGCAGGAGTCCCGGGCGCCTCTGCACACCAGTGTCCTTGCCTACCCGGGACAGGAGCAGCCCCCCAGAAGTGCCAAGGGCACCGTGGGGACCCCGGTGGCCTGGCACTCGCAGGGCCAGCTCTGCTCTTGTCCTTGTGGTCACCACTATGAAGGCCATTCTGGTGGCAGCTCAACACACTGGACTGGCAAAGCTCAGGCGCGTCCAGCGGGCGTGTGCCCGGTGCTGTGTTTAGGGAGGACTACCCAGCACCCCAGGTCGTCAATCCTTCCCTGCAACGTGGGGCGACAGTCCCCTCTGTCGCAATACCTTTGGGGAGCCCAGGAAGAAACCAAGTGCTTGAATGGTACCCTCCGACGGGAAGCCAGTTCCTCTCTGAGGGATGGAGCACCAGGCGCGTCTGCACAGGTGGGAGAGGGGCAGGGCTCCTGAGGGCACAGGCCCCACAGAGCGGGCACAGGCGGTGCTGCGTCCCACCCCAGGGTGTCAGGGGAGTGGACATTGTGATTCACACGCAAAAGCAGAGTTAATGCAAAGCCCCTCGGAGCCTGGCTGCCTGGGTTCAATCCTGGCCCTGAAGCACCAGCTGTGCGGCCTCAGCCCCCTCACCGGTGCAATGGGATGAGGGCAGGACCCATGCTCCCTCCACGCCGGCGGGATCTGGACACTGCCCCGGCCTCCAGGCCTCCAGGCCTCCAGGCCTCCAGCGTGGGCTCCGACCACGCAAGACAAGCACCCGCTGCATCGCACGCTCTGGGCTCTCTCTGGGTCCAAACCTCTTCCCGGGAGGCCCCAGGCAGGACACAGCCTCTGCGCGACCGGGCCCTGCTCTGCCATCCCAGGAAGCACACTGACACGCCGCCCAACAGTCAGGAGTAATTTCTAAGTTAATGTATCGTTTTTAAAATAGTCAATTACAAATGAAGACATTGAACTTCAGCAAATATCCATCACAGATGACTGATTTCTCCCAGTCTCAACACAGGCAACTGAAACTGAAAACCGCCCTGCGGGCCCAGCCTCCGCCTTGAGACAAGGTCTCCGTCCCGTCTATTCACCAGACTGAGCCCCCTTCCCCTGCGGATGCCGCCAGGCGACTTGGGGACCACTGACGGAAAAAGAGAAGACTGGGAAGGAAGGGACTAGAGCAGTGGTTCTCAACCTTCCTAATTCCGCGACCCTTTAATACAGTTCCTCATGTTGTGGTGACCCCCAATTTCATTGTTACAAATTGAACATAATTAAAGCATAGTGATTAATCACAAAAACAATATGTAATTATATACGTGTTTTCTTACGGCCTTAGGGGACCCCTGTGAAAGGGTTGTTCGACCCCCAAAGGGGTCTCGACCCACAGGTTGAGAACCGCTGGACTAGAGGCTTGAGGGTCTAGTCTAGTCCGGTCGCAGCCCCCACGTGCATTCCTGAGGCCTTCACCCCCATCTTTGCCAAGTCCCCAGATGTCATGAATTACTGCTCACTTGTATTTTTCTTTGCACTGACTCCCTAACTCGAAAATTTTATTTTAAAAGCAGACATTAGTCACCTTTGGAGCATAATAATGAACCAACTCATAGAAACTGTTAAACAACAGGAACGAATCAAGCATTATCCTGCCTTTCCCATGTGAACTGCACCCCTGGGGAAGCAGGCACTAGATGAGGGAATCTTGTGCTTTTTCATTAAAGGACTCAAACTAATAGCTGCAGTAGGGGCTCTGGCCTCCCCTCCTTAGGTATGGAGGCCAAGGTCGAGTTTAAGCAGGGACAAGGTTAAGCGGTCTTACAGGGATGTCTCTTGCTCTCAGAGTTGGAGTCACAGTCTACAGCAGCTAGAGCACAAATGTCCCCTCTCGGGAGCCACAGCTCTGAGCTCACACCTAAGGGTCCTCTGAGGGGTGTGTCCTCAGGCAGCCCCTCGTCCAAGGAGGTCCATGCCACGTGGGGAAGGTACCGGAGCCCCAGGCAAAGGGCCCGGAGGGCTGCCCACCGCGACCTAAGCACGGCGCTGGACCTCTGCCCACATCCCCACCTGCTGCTACATCGCATATTGTGAGGCCGAAAGTCCTGCATTTCTGTCCCAAGTGGCCTCTTGCTGTGAAAGGCCCTGCTGCGCAGGTTAAAAAACCCCTCAAACCCATCGGCTGAGTCCCTGCATCTTTGCTGAGGCAGCACCTGCCCCCGGGGAGAGCGTCTCAGGCCGCCTGAGAAGTGCTCAGCAGCCTCTCTGGGCCCACATTCCCCCGTCGTCACGGGCAGCACCCAGGTGCCTCTGGGACAGCTTTGGCCAAACCCACTGAACCGCTGGAGGCGGAGCGCCGGCCCCGCACGAGTTACCATGGTCTGGAAGCAGGAGTGCAGCTGGGTCAGGAAGGGCGGCTTCCCCGGCAGGGCCAGCACCCGCTTCTCCACCATGGTGCACTCCACGTCGTCGTCCTGGATCACCACGTCCTTCTTCAGGATCTTCACGGCATAGAGCTCGTCCGTGCCTTTCCGCTCGGAGAGCATGACCTGGGGAGACACAGCAGGGCAGGCTGGGTGGAGGCCGGGCGCCGGGGGAGCTCGTCGGTCACATCTCCCCGGCTTTGTCCACGGGCTCCCACTGGCTCTAAACACCCACAGACCTCACACTTGCAGTGGCTCAACCCAACCAACAGAGACGGTTCCAGAGCAGCGGCAAGTAGCGGTCCCTCCGGGATATGGGTCAACACCCAGCCACGGGCTAATATAACCCCATGAGGGCAGGTATGTTTCCTGGTTTGTTCCCTGGTGTAACCCAAGACGCTGGGATAGTACCTGGCACACAGTAGATGTTCGATAAATATTTGTGGAAAGAGGGGATTCCTGATCAAACTAAATATGGGGCTCTTGTTCCCTTATCACTTAATATTCATTACGAGCCTGTAAGCACTGGGGGTACAGCAGTGAACCAGCAGCAGCACGCTCTGACTTTGTGCTCCAGAGCGGGAGAAAGACTTCAGACCTGATCACAGGACGGTGAGGTGGTATTCCAGCGCCTCTCCTGCTGTCCTGGGGCCTCCGTCCCTGAGCCTGGTCCCAGCCAAGGCAGGTTAGTCATTGGTGTGGCTCACGACACATCAACATTGTCACTGGTCGGGGCTGCGGCAGCGGGAGCAGTGACCAGCAGGTACCATTCCCTAGAAGCCTCTAAGGAAGAACCTTCTGATTGGGCAGTGGACCCACTTGGCCATAGCTGATTGGTAGATGGCTGACCTAAGCTGAGCCAATCAGACTCTCTCCCTAAGAATTTGCAATTAGGAGACTCCAAGTAGTCAGTCCTGGGCCCTGAGAGAACACACAGAGCTGCCGACAGTGGTTCCTTTCACCACAGGCAGGTGAAGAAGAACGAGACAGACGTGTGAGGAGAAGGTGGAGAATGAGCGGAGACCTCGCTTCCCAGCTCCCGGTCCCAGCCTCTCAGGAGGCTGGGTGTGTCCCATTAGAAACCTTACATTTAAATTAAGTTAGTCTGAGTGTGTTTATGTTCCTTAGAGATCCTATAAGACAAAGTTATCGCTTGAGTAGCTCAAAGTCTTAATGAAAATACAAAATTCAGGAAGCCCCTTAACACAGGGCAAGTTCCTTTCTTTCTTTCTTTTTTTTTTTTTTACATTTTTATTGATTTAAGTGAGAAAGGGAGAGAAAGAGATAGAAACATCAATGATGAGAAAGAACCATTGATCAGCTGCCTCCTGCACGCCCCACACTGGGGGCCCCACACTGGGGATCGAACCCACAACCCGGGCAGGTGCCCCTGCCTGACTGGGAATCGAACCGTGACCTCCTGGTTCATAGGTCGATGCTCTACCACTGAGCCACGCCAGTTGGTGCAAGTTCCTTTCTTTACAAAGAGACAGTGCCTCTGGCCTGTGTCAGAATCCCCGGGGCCCCAGCTCAGCACAGATTCCCAGCCCTCCTCCCATCCAGAAGGCTCTGGGCGAGGCCCGGGGTCTGCACTCTAACCATCGCCTCCTCTCCTCTGGAGTCTAAGCACCAAATGTGTTGCTGTGAGGGACTCTGAGGTACCATCAAAACTGACTCACTCACTATGGGGGTGAGGCGGTGTCCCGAAGTAAAACACTCCTATCTTATCTTCCTAACAACGTCTCGGCAGTCATTCACGGGGAGAAGGGACTTTTCCTTTTTCCTTAATATTCTGATCAAGCTTTCCTTTTCTTTTTGTATTAAAGTCTAGTTGGCACACAGCACTATTTTAGTTTCAGGTGTACAACCTAGTGATTCCACATCTGTGTGCCTGACGATGTGATCCCCCATAAGTCCAGTACCCATCGGTCAGCTTACAAAGTTATTAGGGAGGACTGACTGTCCCCTGTGCTTTCTCTACATTCCTGTGACTGTCCCATATAATAAAAGGGTAAAATGCAAATCGACCGAACGGCAGAAGGACCAGTCTCTATGACGTGCACTGATCACTAGGGGGCAGACGCTCAGCACAGGAGCTGCCCCCTGGTGGTCAGAAAGCTCCCACAGGGGGAGGGCCGCTCAGCCACAAGCCAGGCTGATGGCTGGGGAGAGCAGCAGCGGTGGCAGGAGCCTCTCCGGCCTCTGCAGTAGCGCTAAGGATGTCTGACTGTGGCTTAGGCCCGCTCTGAGGGACCTTCCCCTCCTTCCCCCCCAGTGCCTGAATGTCGTGCACCAGGCCTCTAGTTTATAACTGGAAGTTTATGCCTCTTATTCGCCTTCAACTTTTTCAAAGAAGCTGCCATCCTACAGGAATATTACTCAATAATAACACAACACATGTGTCTCCACCCGACCAGTGCACGTGGCCCCAGGTGGGTTCCAAGGCAACAGCTTCTGTCCGTTTCTCTGGGGCGCCTGCCTCTGGAGCCCTGAGGTCACTGTGCTGGTGAGGCCACAGAATGAGGCCACGCGAGAGGCCCTGCGACCACATGCAGAGCCCGGTGCCCAGGTGGCTCTTCCAGGTGTGTCAGCCCCAGCTGTCCCAGCTCCGGCCACAGAGGACAGACCCCCGAGCCAGACCCATCAGAGAGCACCCCAATTCCCTGACCCCCAGGGGCTACGAGAGATGAGAGACGATTGCTGTTGGTTTAAACCTCTGGGTTCTGGGTGACTTGTTAATGTAGCGATAGACACCTGAGGGGCGGGGCCTAGCCTGGGGCCCATGAAGATAACCTCCCCACGTCTTACGCACCCTGTGCATCACCTCCTTTAATCCCCGAGAATGTGGAGCGTGGGCACTGCTCCTGCCCCTGCTTTAGAGGGGAGTTAGGTGACTTGTCTGCTAGGAAAGGCCCTTGCTGTGTCACCTGTGGCCTAAGTCACGCTCAACCACATCCCTTCTCGTTCTCCGAGGCCCAGGTTCCAGTTCTGTGCTGTGAGGCTGCCGCCTGCGGGTTATTGCTGGGCCTCCTTTTCCCTCCCACCCGCCTGCTCAGACCTGGGACCCTGTGGACTAATTCACAGCCGCAGAGGGAGAGTGGCCTTTCCCCACTCACACCACGCGCTCGTCGCGATGAGCGGGGCTCGGTGGCGTGCCCGCGACAGGACGGACATGGCCCTGGTTTCTCGCAGCAAGTGGCTTGAGAAGCCCTGCCCTCTCTCCTGGGCCCTGAGCATCAGCAGGGAGAATGGCAGGAGGCAGCCGGCGCTCCGGCCCCGACGGCATGCGTTCCTTTAGGTGGAAGAGGCCTTGGATTAATGGTCAGGAGCTTCCGCTTCAGTCAATAGCAGCGGGGCGGGGGGCGGGGGGGGGGCTGTTTGTTCGCTGTCCTTCCTCTGCCGGTGGCATTCCAACCAGAGGAAAGGATGTGTGCAGTGACGTTCTTATCAAACCCAAGCCACACCTGCTACCCACGCATCTTCTGGGGAGACGTGAAGATAGCAGGCCTCCAGCGACCGCAGAGAACGAAGGGGGGTGGGGGGGGAGCGCAGGGCGTCTGGCTGCAGAGCAGATGACGAGTGAGCCAGGGATCCTGGCTCCTGGCCCCGGCCCAGGCTCCTGATGGTTGGCACGGACTCCAGACGAGAAGACCTGGTACCTGTCAAGTTCTACCACGTGCTAGCGCTTGACCTTGGAAGGTCATGTGACTTGCTGAACCTTGATTTCCTCATCTGTACAGCAGGGAGGCCCACGATACTCAGCTTTGGGTGGCGCTGAGGGGACTTTGTGGGGTAAGGTGTGCGCAGCGCTGGAGTGAGGAGTGCTAATAGCCAGCGGTTGTACTGGCTTCCGTGGCTCCGCAGCAAAGACCAGAAACTGTGGCCTGAAGCAACAGGAATTTGCTCTCATTCTGGAGACCAGAAGTGTGGAATGGGGGGGGGGGGGCTGTTTCCAGAGGCTCAGAGGCAGAGCCTGCCCCAGCCTCTCCAGCGCCATGTCGGCCAGCAACCTGGGTGCTCCTTGCCTGGCTCCGTCACTCCTGTCTGTCTGTCTCCACACGGTGGTCTTGCCTGGGTCTCCGTGCCGTGCCAAATGGCCTCTTAAAAAATCACCAGTCACTGGCCTGGGCCACCCTAATCCAGCGTGTGCTCGTCTTAGCTTGCCTGCACCTGCCAAGACCCCGAGTCCACACAAGGCCAGGCACAGGCACCGGCCCTTGGGACCCACGCACGGTCGGGGGAGGCCGTGTTACCCACCGCAGTGCCATCATCAGCCTCGTCCACCAGCACCGATTTCCGGTTCTCAGCAGGCGAAGGAGACGCGCCCTGAGGGAGCTGTGTGTCCCCTGGCTTACTAAGGGGGTCAGGCAGAGACAAGCAGGGACCACGAACCCACCGCCCACTTCCCCATGTCAACAGCCACCCTCAGTTCTTCTCTTACATCAGCACGTGTGGTCAGCTCTACATTAAAAAATACCCACCCTCGTTCCTGGGCGAGGTGCCAGGACCTCCGGCCTGCTGTCCGCAGCGCCCCTGCCTAGTTCTGCCTGCCCAGCCTCAGCCCGCTCTCCGGCCGACAGGACCCGCCCCCCCCCCCACATGACATGCCTGCAGTCTGCCCCCTGCGCCCTCCTGAAAGAGGTCCCCTCGACCACCTTTTCTGAAGCTGCAGCCCTCTGCCGCTCCCTATGCTCTCCCTCTGCTGTGTTCTTCTTCGCGGTACTTGCCACACCTGGCCCTCTACTAACCTGTTTTATTTCCTTCCTGGAATGAACCTCCATGAGGGCAGCTATTTTGTTTGAATCGTTCACTCTTATCTCCCCAACATCCAGCACATAGTAGGCACTCAGTGAATATGTGTTGAATGAATGAATGAGTATATTTGAGTGGAGGAAGCAGTTAAAAAACAAACAAGCCCCTAGATGTTGGTCACTAAAGATCTTCAGCATAGTTTAGCACATACGACTATATTCAACCCACATTTCACAAGAATTGGAGGTAGCATTCAAGATTATATAACACAAACGAGGATTTTATGCTGTGTAAATTATACCGTGATAGAGCTGGTGAAAAAGCATGGCATAGCAGCCTTGGCTGTTGTTGCTGAGTGGTTAGAGTGTTGGCCCCTGCACCGAAGAGTCACAGGTTTGATTCCCAGTCAAAGCATTTGCTTGGGTTGCGAGTTTGGTCCCTGGCCTGGTCTCAGGGTGCTCGGGAGGCAACCAATCAACATGTCTCTCACACATCGATGTTTCTCTCTCTCTCTCCTGCTTCCCTCCTCCCCATTCTCTCTTCCCCCACCCTCCACCCTTCCCTTCCATTTTCTCTAAAATGGAAAAAATATCCTTGGGTGAGAATTAACAAAAGATATAATAGAAATAAATTATTACATAGCTGTGCTGATTACATAGTGTGCATATATATTGTGTATGCATGTGTGCAACTCCACTGTATATACAGGGGTGGGCAAAAGTAGGTTTATAGTTGTATGTGAAGGCTTATTGTTGTATTATTATTATACTATTTATTATTAACCTACTTTTGCCTACCCCTGTATATTATAAATCTTATGTGTGTGTACTCTCAGCTTTCTAGAAGCCGAAGGCACCAGAGATACATGAACAGAACAAAGGTTGGCTGTTTTCTATAAGGAAATAATTTCTTAGGAGAAACACAAGCTT
>NW_005871070.1:11588227-11591333 GCF_000147115.1 Myotis lucifugus | reverse complement strand
ACCCTGCTCTGGACCCAGTTCCTGCTTGGGTGCCACCCAGTCCCTCAGAAGACCTGTCCGGGGTACTTTGGAGAGCTCAGCGCTGCCTTGGCAGGGGCAGTGCCCCACCCCCACCCCCATCCCTCCCAGACTGGCCATGCTGCTCACGCCCCTGAGCCATGTTCCTCCAGCTGCACCTCAGAATCCCAGGAGGCCTGAGGGGGGGGCCTTGCGCACTCCACACCTCCCATCAGAGCTCTGAGTACAGGGCCTTCCTGCCAGCCAGGCCCCGGGAGGCTGGCGGGGAGCTGGCAAGAGGCCCCCAGCATGGCGCTGAACCAGGGGAGAGAGCACTGGGCGACACCGTCCGCCTGCGCTGCCAGGGACGGCCACCCTCCCCTGGAGTGGATCTTGAGAGAATTTGGGTGCAGCGGGTTACAGAATGAAGGTTAGCTTCGGCACCCTCCCTTGGCAGGTATCCTGACAAGCTATTCGAAGTAAGACTGAGATTATGACGTTCACAGAGTCTGACCAGCTGGAAGTTTATATCTAATCAGAATCACAAAATCGTAGTAGGAACAAGTTCCGCTCTGGAATCATGAGTTCAAATCCTAACTCTGTCATGTGCTTGCTGTGTGATCTTGGGCAAGTTGCTCAACCTCTCTGAGTCTCAGTGCCCTTGTCCTTACAGGGCATAACAATAGTTCCTCCCTGGTGTGAGCAAGTGACATAATAATGCAGGCACAGCAGGTGCCGGCACACAGCAAGCCCCACTGTTACAGTGCGAGCATAATTATGGGGATTAAGAGGGACATTCCTCCTCCTTCTGTGGGAGGACAAACAGTGGGCCAGAGCACAGACCAACGTTCCTGGGGAACCTGTCTCAGCAGGTCCTTAGGCAGAGCCCGGAGCGAGAGGAAGGCCATCCTGTCTGCCCAGAGGCGGGCTGGGCAGGAGCCTCCCAGAGGGGCCAGAGGGCTCCGCGGGGTTGCATGCCAGGCACAGACAGGACTTCCCTGTGGAATCAGCAAACCATCGGTCAACTTCTAAAATTCCAAATGGGGGAGGGGCTGTGTGGCTTCCAGGCCCCACAGACTCGTCTTTTCTGGCATGGAGACTTGCCAGAGCCCTTCTTCAGACCAGGCAGGGGTGAGGGGTGGCTGAGGGGTGGCCTATGCAGAGGCCTGGCACGAGGGCAGGGGACCTTGTAGCAGCTGGTGGTGGGGTGAGATGCAGGCACAAGCCCGTTAGCTCACAGGGCGGGTGGAGAGCTTGACACATAGACAGAGCTCAGTGCACTGCTCGTCGTGGCTGGCGAGGCCTGCACCTCCGTGGCTCTCCCAGCATGCAACGCTCCCCTTCATGAAGGGTCCTCACACGGTCTGGTCTTCTTTTTCCAACTTTGTGGAGTCATTTTTATCTAGGTTCTCTTGAAGACCCTAATTTCAATTCTCCAAAGTGCACTTTACCATTCAACTCCGGGTCAGATTTCCTCAGCACGTCTATCCACACATACATGTCACACTAATCGAACAGGAAGTCGTGTGGTTTGGCCAGTCGAATGCACCTGCCTCTAGCAGCAAACAAATGAGCAGCCTAGAAACGACTTCTGGCTTCTAATGGCGCGCGTTGGAGCAGGCACTGGGCAGACTGGCTAATTGAAGAAGCACTTCAGGAAAAATTGAGAAGTGGGAGAGCGGGGAGAGATGCTAATTGGGAGTTAATAGCGTGGATCTGGGCAGGGCTGAACTGCTGCGTGGACGCGATTTCAAGTTGACTAGACCAAGCTGAGAGCAGCTGCAGCGATGCTCA
Organism: Myotis lucifugus; assembly: GCF_000147115.1. Taxonomy (NCBI): domain Eukaryota; kingdom Metazoa; phylum Chordata; class Mammalia; order Chiroptera; family Vespertilionidae; genus Myotis; species Myotis lucifugus. The sequence continues at coordinate 11,589,542 of NW_005871070.1, read as the reverse complement.
GAGCACACGGCGTGGTCATTTCATGATTGATTATGTAAGGTTTTCTTTACTTAAAATAAAAACTCTTTACATGGTTACATACTGCCTGCCTCCAACTACCTGACATTCTGGGAAAGGAAAACCATGGAGACAGTGAAAAGCTCAGTGGTTGCTAGGGGGTAGGGGTGGAGGAGTGACTAGGCAGAGCACAGAGGACGGGGGCACTGGAGAGACTCTGCTGACACCACAGGGGGGACCGTGTCTTACACAGCTGCCCGACCACAGGATGTGCGTCAATGGCGGAGACCCTGAGGCGCACGTGGACTCTGGGCGACAGCGGGGTCAGGGTAGGGCTGTCGTTGCCATGAACGCGCCGCTCTGGTGCGGGTGCTGATGGTGGGGGCATGGGTCTGTGCAACAGACAAACAGTTTTCAGGCCAGAAGCCAGGCTGACAGGTGACACGCTTTAAATCCTCTAAGTGGTGCCATGTCACCTTGGATGTCATCAGGCTGAAGTTTTGCCGCCGGCAGAGCAGGCCCAGGGAAGTGTGAAGCCGAGGGAAGCATGGAGGTGCTTTGGCCTCCATCCCGCTCTCAGGACTTGCTATTGTGAAGTAAATGTCACTGCACCCCCCACCCCACCCCCCAAATGACTCACAGCGACTGGGAGGGAGGAGCGGGCAGGAGAGCTAAGCCTGGAAGGAGCCTCTGTGCTTCGCTGGAGAAGTCCCGCTGGGTTTAAGAGAAGCGTTTCACTGTCGATTGGGAAACGCAAAAGGACGATCGTTTAAAACTCTGGCTGCATCGCTTCCAGCCACTGGTGCCAGGGAACCGACAGCACAGGGCCGAGAGGTACCAGTTCCAGGTACTGAAGTGCCCTTGTGAGCTCAAATCAATGCGCTGACATGTGTGTCTAGTCAACTGTCTTTGAATCATATGCTAATATTACACAAAAGTAGATGGTTGAAATGAAAACAGACTTAAGTTCACTGTTTTTACATGGTGCCCCGGAAAACAGACCAATAACTGACGCCTTTCACAGAAAGAAAATGCAGCGAAACACGTAGGGCCCGCCCCTCACTCATTTGAACAAAGCGCTGCACACAGGGAGCCCGGTCCCGCAATCTGCCCTGCCCTGTGCATTGCCCCGTGCGCAAAGGCTCCCTGCTCCGTGCGCCTGCGGGTACGGTGCAGGCATGGGCTGAGCGCAGTGAGCTGTGCGGCCTTGGCTTGCGGGCAGGAGCCAGGCTGCGGGGTGTGAGCCGCACCTCCTGCTGCAGCTCCAGTTCCACCCTCTGCTCTCCAGCTCCTCACGGAAGTGAGACTACAGCCCCCC
>NW_005871070.1:11566648-11587676 GCF_000147115.1 Myotis lucifugus | reverse complement strand
TGACGGCCATGCTGCTGAGAGCCAGGAACGCATCGCAGCAGAGCTGTGAGCCTCTGCACCAGCTCAGGGGGATGTAGGTGCGGTGGATGCATGGAGGGTGGCAGCGGGACCTGCAGCTCAGGAATGGGACCAGTGGCTGTGAATGACCCCCTGAGACAGTTCCCTGTTAACAGGCACCAGCTGGCCCTTCAGTGAAAGGACCAGGTTTAACTTCGGATTGTTTTTCCCAAAGAGCCAGGCAACGTTAAAGAGCATGCAGACTTCAACTCCCGTGTTTTCCCCCTTTTCACAGGGAAGCTGCTCGTTCCACACCCGCTTTCCAGTCCTCGGGTCAGCCTTCCTCAGGCTGGATGCAAAGTGCCCCCGCTTGGCCAATTGAACCACGTGGAGCCACAGCTTCTCTTTCCTGGGACTTAAACTCTAGGTGTTCTCAGCCTGGGGATGAGATGCTGAGAACTGAGAGCAGCAGACGCTGAGGGAGGTGGTGCGAGGCAGGGCCCGGAAGCAGGGTGACAGGCAGGGGCCAGGACAGACCATGGCAGTGGGGCTTCCGGAAGCCCTCGCCTTCTCACAGCATGCCCTGCCCTGCCTTTGGCGCCGGGAGACACACAGAAGCATGTCCCGTCTTTCCAGTGAATCCCCCGTCCTCACTCTCACTCCGCGGCTGCTTCCTGCAGGACAGGGGGCTGGAAGCCGGACTTCCAGGCACCTCCCTTTCTCTATTGTAGTTGTCTTTGTTGGGGAAAGGGACCCTGATACGTTCTTGTCTGTCTCTTTCTGTGTACTCAGGAGCGAAGGTGGCAGAAGAGCCGAGCCAGCCCCTGCAGGGGAAGGGCCTGGAAGAATTGGGAGAGTGAGAGGGCCTCGCAGGATTTGGGGAGATGAGTTGGCAAAAATACGCAGCAATCAGAGTCGCATATGAAAGACTGGGGGCTGGGAGGAGGGTGCTGTAATTGGGATGGAGCCAAAGAGAAGGCAGGAAGCAAGAGCAGACAGCAAATGTGAACTGGGTCTCTGGGAGGGGGGTCAAGGCGGCAGAGGCAAAGGCTGCCAGCTGTCTGGAGCCTGTGATCCAGGAGCTCCGGTGGGGCAGGCAGGCGCGCAGCAGGTGACGCAGGGATGGGCTTGTCTGCAGGGTTATAACCGCGCCCAGTGCAGGCCTGCATGTGAGCCGTGCATCCACCCACCGATGAGACTAAAAGGAGGGCGACCCCACCGCAGGAGCGCCAAGACTTGAGAAGAGGCCTTGGCTACAGTTTGAACCACCCTGACTGTAATCTCCCGCGGCAATTTCTTCCTGTCCTGCTTCAGTGCTGCTTGGTTCCAGCAGGAGACGCTGCCACCGGGGCCTGGAGCCCCGGATGCCCTCTGTGCCCGCCCAGAGCTCACACGAGTGACCAGGGGCCTTTCGGGAGACGAGCGTGGAGGTTGCTGAGCACGTGCTGTTGGGGAGCTGGTGCCAGCCACCCGGGTCAACTTCAGGAAACCCGCTGCGCAGCGTGGGGAAGGCACGACCCTTTTTAGGGGCTCATGGGAGTGTCTTAATTTCTTTCAAATCACAGGAAATGAATGAACTTTTAGGCTGAAGAAAGACTTTAGGATGTAACATGAACACACTTGCCCTGATAGCAATGCAATCACAGGACACATGTTCTATGTTTCCCGAGTGGGAGGAGGTGCCCCATGTCACTGTGCACAATTCTGAAGTTCCTCCCAAAGGAAAGCTCGCAGTGCCGGGGGGGGGGGGGTGCCGGGGGGGCGGGGGGGGCAGTGAGTGGCCCCGAAGCGGAGAGAGTGCCGTGGTGATGGGAAGAGGCAACTGGAATCACAAAACTTCGTTTCAAATCCGGGTCCTGTCTCCTCCCAGCTGTGTGGCCCTGGGGAGGTCACACAACCTCTCCGACTCACAATTTCTTTCTTTTTTTAATTTAAAAAATATATTTTTATTGATTTTAGAGAGGAAGGGAGAGCAAGAGAGAGATAGAAATATCAATGATGAGAGAAAATCATTGATTGGCTGCCTCCTGCACGCCCCCTCCTGGGGATTGAGCCTGTAACCTGGGCATGTGCCCTGACCAGGAATTGAACTGTGACCTCCTGGTTCCTAGGTTGACGCTCAACCACTGAGCCATGCTGGCTGGGCTCTGACTCACAATTTCCATAGAGGTATAACACGCTAATATCAGTAACTGCCGTGCAGGGCTGTGGTGAGAATTAACATGATGTCATGCACGTGAATCCATAGCATGGTCCCTGGCAATGAGTAGAGCTCAGTAAGAGTTGGAGGCGATGGTGGGGGTCATGGAATGGGAATCGAGTTGAGGGCTAGAAGAAATGGAGGTGGGGGCTGAATAGAAAAGACTTGGAGGATCCCATGAGCTGAAGCCTCAGAGGAGGCGAGAGGGCAGCGGCCAGAGGAGTGAAGCCCATTCTCGTGGGCCCTCTCGGGAATCCCTGCCGATGGTGCAGTCCCAATGCGCGTCCCCACACAGATGGGTGGACAGGCCAGAGGGATGTGGGAAGAGCAGAAAACCCGAGCGCCTGTCAGCGTACGGGCATGCAGCTAGTCTGATGGCAGAGGCGCAGAGAAACACCAAGGCGTGCAAACTGCTTAGCACGCGGAGGGAAACAGAGGGGAGAGTGAGAAAACGAGGAGGGAGAGTGGTTAACCTCCCCACATATGTTTGTGGCACGGAGAAGGGACCTCTGTGTAGAGTAGAAATGCAAGAGTTAAGTGTCTGCAATCAAGAACCCAAGATCACACGTATCTAGACCAAACCGGGTCAGTTAAGTGCCGCTAACTAGCTGGGTGGTGTTAGCAAGTTATTGCCACTTTCTGCGTCTCCTTTCTCATCTGTGAAGTGGGCATGACAGTCCTGCATTACAGCGTAAGTGTGAGCCAGTGCATTAGAGCACTTAGCAGAGCGTGACGCACAGGGAGGGCTCAGAGCGACAGGGGTGCCGTCACCATCATCGCCGTCACCATCGCCATCGCCATCGCCAACACAACATATGTTCCGTGAGGACAGATATTTTGTCTCTTTTGTTCAGTCATGTCCTTTGCCCCTAGAAGAGTGCCTGGCACATAGTAGATGCTCAATAAATACTTCTTAATGATGCCTGTCAGAGGGCAGTTATTATAAAAGTGATAACGTCTCCCTGGAACGGGTTGTGGGGCCAACCTGAGCCCCTGTTCCTTTCCCTCACGCCTGCCCTCTGCCGCCACAGCTTCCACCACACCGTGTCCTCAGATTTGGAGAATTAGGAGCTAGGTGAGCACTGGTAACCTGGGAGATGGGTATTCCAGAAGCTGCTGAGGGCGGAAGTCACAGAGCAAAAGGATGAGGCACAGGGGCGTGGAGGGGGGGCGGGGCAGAGGCAGCAAATCTCGAAAGGGTGGTTTGATTCTCTGGATAAATTCAGTGAAGAAATGACGGAGAAGGGCCAGTCAAGACCACAGGCAAGGCCTCTCAGGACACAGGAAATGTTGAGTGTGTCCCTCTTCGAAGGACAGGATATGGGGGACAGGGAAGATTGGAGACTTTCTGTACCATCCAGATATGAAGAGAAATGTGGCAAAAACACTTCGTGTCCTTAGAAATACAATAGTAACTGAAGTTCCAAATTGTCATTGTGAGTGTAAGATCTTAAGACAGTTTTCCATATAATGTGGTACCTGTACCATGAGCAAAATTACTTTTCTTTTAATAAATTCTCTTAAAACACACGAAAATCCTATATAATAAAAGCCTAATATGCTAAGTGTCCAATTGTCTGGTCATCCATTCAACCAATCAAAGCATAATATGCTAATGATATGCTAAGGACACTCAACCGCTCACTATGACATGCACTGACCACCAGGGGGCAGACGCTCCAACCAGTAGGTTAGCTTGCTGCTGGGGTCTGGCTGATTGGAACTGAGATGGGCTGGACATGCCCTGGCGCCTTCCTGAGGTCCCTCCCTGGCTGGCCAACCTCCTGTGTCCCTCCGCAGCCCCAATCGTGCACCAGTGGGGTCCCTCAGCCTGGCCTGCGCCCTCTTGCAATCTGGACTGAGGGGACCCCCCCCTCAAGTGCACAAATTTCGTGCACCAGGCCTCTAATAAATATACAACAGGCAGATCAAGCCTGTGGTTTCACCAATATTACTGCTTTGGGCAATGCTAAGAACAAGAAAAGGAAGTCAGCCCTGGCCGGGTGGCTCAGTTGGTTGTAGCATTGTCCTGTACACTAAAAGGGTTGAGGGTTCAATTCCCAGTCAGGGCACATACCTAGGTTTTGGCTTCAATCCCTGATCAGGGCATGTACAGGAGGCAACAGATCAATGTTTCTCTCTCACATCAATGTCTCTCTCCCTCTCTCTCTCTTCCCACACACACACACACACCCCAAAATCAATAAAAACATATTCTTGGGTGAGTGTTTTAAAAAAGGAAAAGAAAAGGAAGTCAACTACATCAACTTAAAGAAAATATTTAAGGTAGTAGAAAGGAGGTATGTATACGGCAAACAGTAAACAGGTGCATGAATAACAACATTTAGGAAACTTGGCCAAGGCGCTACTCATCCCTGTTGCCTGTGTGAATTATTAGCAGAAGGAGTTGGATCAGCACCTTGGAGAGCACACGTGCTGGGTCTGGGAGGGGCCCCAGCCGCATCCCCATCCCCTGGACTCCTTAGTGACAGTCGGGCCCTCAAGCACGAAAGCAAAAGGCTAGGGGTTTGTTTTCACCTCTCAGGTTCTGATTTTAGTGCTTCTTAGATGCATATAGAGCAGTGGTTCTCAACCTTGGCTGCACATTAGAATCACCTGGGAATCTTTTTAAAAACCTGATTTCTGGGCCTCATCCTCCGGAAATTCTGTTTCTTTGTTACTAATGTTGTGGCCTCACCCCATAACAAAGAAACAGAATTTCCGGAGGATGAGGCCCAGAAATCAAGATTTTAAAAAGATTCCCAGGTGATTCTAATGCGCAGACAGGGTTGAGAACCACTGCTATAGAGTAACAGACCTGGATGGGACTTTTTGAAATGATAAATGTATTATGTGAGCCCCAGCTTCTAAAGGCTTTCCACTTTTTTCTTTTCCTTTCATACACTAACTTCCTATTTGATTTACCCCCAGCTTATGCTGTGCTTCAGGAAAAGCAGCACTAGCACCTGGAACGTTCCACGATTTGAACCAAGGAAATGTCACTGGGAGGAGGAGCTTGAAGTCTTCTGCCTGTGGGTGTGATAGATGGGGAGTTTTAAGGGGAAAGCAGAAGGTCTCTTGTGTCCCCAAGAAAAACTCCAACAGCAGCTGAAAAGCAGAGAGTGTAGCTGAGAGATTAGCTTTCCACCAAAGTTGTTCTCCCGGCCTCCCTTGCACGAGGGCAGGCCATGCGACTAAGTTCTAATAGTGGGTCGGCAGAAGCAAAGGGTACCATTTCCAAACTAAGATTTTTCGGAAGCAGCTTGAGCCTCCTCCATGCTCTTTCCCCTCTGCCTCTGAATGTAGACAGAACAAGGCCATAGGAATTGATGGAGCCACATGAGATGGAAGGAACCTGGATCCCTTAACCACTACATGGAGAATGTGGGCGAGGCCAGAAACACCCATCTGGTACCGCTGCATGAGTGAAAAGGAAGCTTCCATGGTGTCTGAGCCAGTACACATGGGGTGCGGTGGGAGTCTGGGGGGGCGGTCCCACAGTTGAATTCACCCTGGCTAACAAAGGAGCCTAGTGCCCTGGCCACACCCAGATCAACCAAGCCTGGCCGGGGGTCTGACCAGGAAGAGGAGGCCTTCTGAGAGCTCCATGTGCTGTGCCCGGTCGTGTCCTTTGCCAGGCCTCCAGATATCGCTCGAGTCCCTTTGGCCTGGAAGCCTTCCCTGCCTTCAGCGAGGCCGCCGCCACTCCGCAGGCGCTCTGGGCGCATCTGACTTAGTGGCACATCACATCTGTGTGATTTTTTAGATTAATATGTACATCCCCACAGGGTTTCGAAGTACATGTTTTTCAAAACTCATAGGCTGCTATACTTATTTGTGTCCTTCATTGTATGTAAATTTCCCCTTAAAATAGTTAAAAACAAATATTGAATTCTGGTTCAATGATATGCATGCTGAAGAGTTTAGGGGCACAGTGTACCAACATCTGCAACCTGCTTTGAAATGCATGCAAACGTGGGGGGTAGCAACTGCCCTGCAGTGCCCTCCCCTTTAAGGGGTGTGATCTATCGCAAAATGGGAAACTCGGGCATCTAAATGTAAAACCACGGTTGGCAAACTAGGGTGGCAAAGGATGACTACTTGTTTTGAAGGATCACAGAGGTTTCTGTTATCCTAGTTGCTTTCATGACATACTGTTGTTGTCATTTATTTGATGCCATATCCCAAGCCTGAAACTGAACTTTCAATCATTATAACAGTTTCCATAGAAACATATCATCTATACTTGCTCGCTCCCTCACTGCTCCCCAATGGCCCGCTTTCCCACCTCCACCCCCTCCCCAGCCCCAGCCCTTTCCACGAGGCCCTCTGGAGCTTCCATTCCTCAACAAAAAACTCTCCAACCTACACTGTTAACTCTGGAGGTAACAAGGCCAAGAACAAAAATGCACATTTATGTTTGTTAAATTAACATGGAGACACTGGAAGGATGCAAATGAAATGAACAAAAGTGTTAACCTACGGAGGGCAGTAGCAGGGAGGGGCCACGAAAAGATGCGAACTTGGGTGGGAGCAAGACTTAGAAATATTTACCCTTTAAATATAATTTTAATGAGGAGCCAGGGATGTCGTGCTTGCTAAAAATACAATTTTAAAAACTTTCCAACAGCCTCAGCCTATTAGAACTCTTCATTCAGGCCACTTTCTTCCATGTCATCATGGAAACCGCCCCAACTTTGGATCTAAATGCCTCTCTTAGCATCTTAAATCTCTTGACCTCATCCATTTGTTTTCATCCCCAGGCCTCCAGACTCCTTCTTTCTCACCAGGATAAACCTTCCTCCTGCTTTGACTTCCTCCCAGCCCAGTCTAGACACTGCCTGCATTCATTTATTCTCTCTGCTTTTGCTGAGAACCTGCTGGAAGTGGGCATCCCTCATCCCAGAATCCTTACCTCCCTTATTACTGTAAACTACACCCACCATCCACGTCTCCACATCTAGGCTGCTCAGAGCTGCTGGCAAAGATCATGCAGTGGGGTGGACCACTGCCATTACCAACTTCTTACCGGGTATGTAGGACTGCTCAGCAACCCTACTGCGTGCTCCTGCTCTCAACGCCCATCAGCAACCCTACTGCGTGCTCCTGCTCTCAACGCCCATCAGCAACCCACCTGCGTGCTCCTGCTCTCAACGCTCATCAGCAACCCTACTGCGTGCTCCTGCTCTCAATGCCCATCCCATGAGAGGCTGTTCCCGCGTGGGCCAGATCCCCAACCCACCTCAGCACATGACCTGGGCCCCATAGAGAAAATCTAGCATTCAGTCTCGGCCCTGACTCAACTCAATCCACAGGCACTGGGAGTTCAGTGCTGAACACGACAGAGAAGGTCCCTGCTCTCGTGCAGGTCAGATCTTAGGAGGAGAAGAACAACAAACCGATACAAGCAAGAAAAGTATCACCGTGTGATGGGTGCTGCGAGAGTTAAATATAGTGAAGGATGAATGAATGGCTCTCTGAGGAGGTGGTCTGGGAAGGCTTCCCGAAAGAGATGACCTCTAAGTCGCGTTGGGAATGACGAGAAGGAGCCAGCCACGCATCACAAACCCTCCAAGGCAGAAGGAGCTTTGTCTGTTTCACAATCCCAGGAATCACCAAGCAGAGTGTGTGGCGGGAGGAAGAAAAGGAAGTTGTTGAGTGGGGTTTATATCAAGGGTCATAATTAAGAATGATGTAAGCCAACCCGGCCGGTGTGGCTCAGTGGTTGGGTGTCGAACTATGGACCAGGAGGTCACAGTTAGAAGCCCAGTCGGGGCACATGCCTGGGTTTTGGATTCGATCCCCAATGTGGGGTATGCAAGAGGCAGCCAGTCATTGGTTCTCTCTCATCATTGATGTCTCTATTTCTTTCTCCCTCTCCCTTCCTCTCTGAAATCAATAAAAATATATTTTACAAAAAAGAATGATGTAAGCCACGACATAGTATAGAATTCATTCTAATTGTGAAGAGATGTCATTGGAGTGTTGCAAGCAGGGGAGTGCCTTGACCTAATGTAGTGTTTTAAGAAATGACAATGGCTGCTACGTGGAAGGGGTGTTACTATAGGTCACGGGTGGCAGCGGGACAGCAGCGAGGAGCTTCTGCAGCAGTCAGTGGAGTACACGGTTAGCGTAGGTCGCGTGGGGAGCGTGGAGAGAAGTGTCAGTGCACGACGTGCTCTGGGGAAGCAGGTGCTGGGACTCACCAGCTGATTCACAGCTGGGGTACGAGCAGGGTGAGGGCAACTCCAGGATAACTCATATCTTACTTAGGCTACAGAGATGGGAAAGAAACTTGTATTCTTTGCACACCCGAGTTCATGGTATGAGATTTATACTAGACATATCTGTGGCACACAAAGGGCTTAAAAGGCTCAACGCAACACTAAACAAGTCCGGAATACTTATAATACCATCTCAGGTTCAGTAAAACAGTCTCTCCAGGCATCTATAAAAGCATCCAGAACCACTCTACGAGGCCCAGGGTCATCCTTCAACTGTGCTGCTATGCGAAAGGCACTGTCTCCATTCTTGGCTGCAAGAGTGATCTTTTCCAAAAGGCAAATCTGATTGTGTCACTTCTCTGCTTAAAATCTTTCAGAGGCTCCCCACTGCACTGTGAGTAAAATCCAAACTCCCCACCACAGCTCATAAGGCTATGCATGACCAGGCCCTGCCCATCTCTTCAACCTCACATCCTACTACTTCCCTCATTCATGACATTTTGGCCCCAACTCCTGATGGTACCTAAAATGTACCAAGCCCTCCCTACCCCAAGTCCTTTGCACATGCTGTTCTCTCCTAGCTCTTTGAATGTTTAGCTTGTTCATTCTCATCCTCAGGTCTCAGTTTGTATGTCACCTTCTCAGACAAACGTGTTCGCCTTTTTTAGTAATTTTTTTCTGGAGCAGGTACAACCACCAAACCACACTGTACCTTGCCAAAGCTGCCTTTCCCAAGCACCATCAGGAAGTTAAAATCACTCAGCTTCATCCGGTCCCTGTTCCCATTGTTGTCAAATTTGGCTATGGTGTTGGTAGTTTTTTCTTCTGGAGTCTTGGGTGTCTGGCCGATCTTGGCCCTCTGGAGGGGGAAACACAAGACACATCATTAAAAAGCCAAGTCATAAACCGGAAAAAAAAAAAAAAGACACATCATTAAGGTTTGACGATGCCTTTGTAAGAAGACACATATAGACATGCATGGTGTGGTTCCTGCCACTCACACACCCCTATCCCATGAAAAGCATGGCCAACAGCCCACTCTGCAAGGCCAGAACCTGGAGGCCATCCTTGGCACCTCCATTTCTCTTGAAGCCCTCACATCTCACCAGGAGCAGTCACCTTTTCCTCCTCGCGGCCTCTAGAATTCATCTTCTTTCCATCTCCACCAACATCACCTGCCATCAGCCCTCACCTGGACAGTCACCTTGGTTCCCTCCACACTGGGCTTCACATGAAGCCAGAGCAAGATTCCACTTCCTCACACCCAACCGAGTCACCACCTGCTTAAAATGCTTCAGTGGTGACTCATTTTTAGGATAAAGACCTTGAAGCGTGTACTGGCCAATATGGCCCAGCACGATTGGGCCCTACCTGGTTCTCCCACCACATCACTCCTTGAGCCCTTCTTCCCTGCAACCCAGCTTCATTCTTTCACCTCCCACCTCAGGGCCTTTGCACGTGCTCTTGCTTCTCTCTAGATGGCTATTCTTTCCCCTTCCTTCTTTCGTCAACTTAGTTACCCCAGTTTCACTTCCTCGGGCAAGTCCTCCTTGATTCTTTGTGTCTGGACTAGGTGTCCCTACTAGTATTTGCTTCCTTCATTCATTTCACCTCCCATTTATACTGGATGATAACTGCCTGTTCACTTTTCGCCCCAGGCGCACTGAAAACAGTGAGGGCACAGACTATATCTCATTCTCCACAGTTTCCCTGACAACCAATATAGTTTCTGGTCAAATGGATAAATGAATGGGGGAGGGACCTGCTTCTGTGAGCAGCAAAATAGTGACTCATATGGCAGCAAATGCTCTGGAACAAGAGATAGGAGAACAGCAGGGAGACCTGCAGCTGCCAGGGCCTTGTTACTGGATTTGCTTCTAGGAGTGAGAAAATTGTGGCATTAAAAGCTCACCTTAGAATTCCCAACTCTGGCAGTGGACAAGCTGTGTAATCCTGACTCACAACACTCCTCCACCAAACATCCCAGACCTTCCTGTCTCTGTCAGAGAAACAGGCAAAGGCCACAGATAACCTGGCCCCTCTGCACTCTCTTATTTCAGCCCCTTCTCCTTGCTATAACCACATGGCCTCATTGTCGTTCTCTGAAAGCACCAAACACATTCTTTTCCCAGGGCCTTTGCACTTGCTTTCTCTTGTGACTGGAGGTCTTTCCCCAGAGCTCCCTCACCTCTAAGAGAGCCCAAGTGCCTGACATGAAATAGCTCTCAGCAATCTCCCTCCCCCTTATTTACTTTATTTTCTTCATACCTCTTATCACCACCTTACAAACCAGATATGTATTTGTTTCTTAACTTATTGTCTTTCTCCTCACACTAGAACACAAGCTCCATGAGGACTGCCTACCACCACAGAGAGGCACTTACTTGCATTTGCTTAATGAGCCTTTCTAAATCTCAGTCCCCTTTCCAAGAAAATGGGTTAATGACATGAGATAATGTATCACAAAGTTCTCAGCACCATTCCTGTCACTTAGTGGATGCTCAATGGATGGTAGACATTATTATTGTTGCATTACTCACTTGTCTTTATAAGACAAAGAGGCAACAAAAAGCTTTCCATGGGGTTTAATATCAGAGAAGATTCATTCATTCATTCAAGAAATACTTATTGAGTGCCTGCTACATGCCAGGTATTGTCCTAGATTCCGAGGCTCCATCAGGGAGCAAAGCAGATACAGATGCTCAAAGAATTTGCATCCCAGCAGGAATTGGGTCCTCTGCACAAAATGTATTTGGGAGATATCCAGGTGAAGAATTTGGAGTCAGCAGCAGAAAGCCTTTATGGAGCCGACAACAAGACACATTCAAAGACTGGAACACTGAAGGCAAGGCAGATGTGGCCCGGGAGGCGGCCAGGAGCTGAGAAAGCCTTGCACACCCCACCAAGGAGTCTGGGCTGATCTGAGCACAGGAGGCTGTCACAGGGCCCTGGGAAGAGCACTCTGAATTTAGGGAAGGGGCCCAGTTAGAGGAGGCCAGTTTGAAACCTTTAGGAAGTGACTGCAGTCATCACAGTGAGAAATGGTGGGGCCTGACTCGGTGTCTGCAGTGTGGAGGGAATGAAGGGGGAGACAGACTTCTCAGGGCTGGACACGGATCGGGGGAGGGAGGTCAGGAGTGAAGGACAGCTCTGTTTGGAGCACCTGGGAGGGTGGTGGCGCTCTTCAGTGAGATGAGAAGTGGGGGAGGGTAAACTCTGGCGTGTGAGTGGAGGGGAAATAGGTGGCTGGTCTGATTTCAGTCAGTGAGATTCCCCCTTCCCGCGAGCCTTAACACTGCCCGGTGTCGGTCTTCTCCACGGGTGGTTCCACCAGCACTCTGCTGGTCATGCTGACAAAACATCCACCATTTTTTTTCGTTTTAATGTTTTAAAGGTTGAGGTGGATAGAGTGAAATGCATAAATCTTAGCTGCGCAGTTCTGTGAGTTCTGACAAATGTATACACACAAGTAACCCAAACCCCGATCAGGATGCAGAACATTTCCACCCTCAGGAAGTCCTGCGGCCCCTCCCTCCTCCCCACACAGGACTCCCTGCTCCCCCCTCCATCCCTGGAGGTCAGTGTTGTAGCGTCACCTACATGGAGCCAGAGGATGTGACACAATAAGAAGTATATGTTTGGTCTCTGCCCCTGGTTTTCCGGACAGAGAGCTCCTGAAACCCTTGGAATCTCCTGGGTGACAGGGCTGCAGGGAGCGTCCTTTGTTCTACTATTTGGCCTTTGATCGGAGTTCCCAAAGCCCTTGTGATTTCCTGGGGAATAGGAGCATCCTTTTTCCTAACACGGGGACTCCTGGTGGGCTCCTGAATGTCCTCTGGATGGAGGCTGTCCCAGCGGGACCAACCATGACTGGGAGCTTGGAACTTTTGGCCCCCATCTTCTGGGGCTGGAGATGGAGTTAATAACTGATCGATCATCCCTGCATAATGAAGCCTCAGAAATTCCTCAAACTGTGGGGTGTGCAGAGCTTCTGGGCTGGTAGACACATGCACGTGCTGGGAGGGTGGTGTACCCCAACCCCAGGGCCCAGTGGGACATCCTCTCCACAGGGGGCTGCTGGCCCAGGACCCCTGTGACCCTGCCTTGGGCTCCCCTGGTGCATGAGCACACAGCCCACTGGCAGGGCAAGCGGGAAGTGCTGGCAAGTTACCTCCCTGGAAGCAGCCCTCAGCATGAAAGGAAGGGCCCAGGTGGGTACTTCAGCCTCCTGCCCCTCGACTGGGAACCCTGAGCATGTGTGCAGTTCCCAGCGGACGAAGCCCCGGGAGCCCACAGCGTACGTGGCTGACAGCACGTGCACTTTGGCCCCCCGCTTCCCGCACATCCCTTCGGACCTCCTCCAGAGAAATGCCTGCGCTCGAGTCCTTACAGTCCGTCCGCTGCCGGGGACTCGCAAGGCAGGGCAGTGAGCAGTGTGGGATGTGAGAAAGCGGCTGAACCTCTCGGGGCCTCATTGGGGAAAGAGACATGGGGCTGCTAATAGCATCTACCATTCAAAGTGGTCACGAGGAGGAAATTCAACGAGTTCGTATTTCTAAAGCACTTAAAATAATACACGGCACATAGTCGGCACGTTTAAATCTAAAAACTCTAAGAAATTTTTTAGAAAAATCTCAGAAAACCCATTCTGAACATCCAGAATGGTACCTTCCCTTCCCTGGCCCATCGGCAAGCCCACAATCAGAAGACAGTCCTTCAGCCCACTCCGACCTTCTGGAATGCACCACACGTGGCAGCTGCACCCCACACACCCCAACTGTGAAGTATTACCCCAACTCCAGCAGCTTGACTTTACCGTCACTCGGAATTTCTCCAGATCAGAGACTTGAAAATAATCTCTGAGTCATTCTAGGTGCTAATTGGTTATTGCACAGGGATTACAATTTCTCCCGTTCAAGGTCAACTGAAATTCCTCTGTGTGTCTGAGAACACCTCTCAGTCTATTGGAAACGTGTTTTAGCCAACAGCTCTGGCCCGGAGCGATTATCACCCAGGTACACGCCAGCCCGCGCGGGCTCTTGCCGGGAGCACGGGACGAAACAGCCCGTTCCCTCACGCCAGGAACTGGCCCCGGCAAATGCTCTGCTCGTGCAGGAAACGTGTTCCTTGTGTTCCTTCTGCCCGAGGACAAGAAATCATTTTGCAAAGATGCGACTTCATTGTGTACAAGGAAAGGCTGCCCTGGTGTTTTGTCACCCACAGTAACACACTTAACAGCAGCAAATAGACACGCCTTCAGGGGAGGGACAGAAACGGTCTTGGGAAGGACTGTTTATCAGGCAGTGTCCAGCTCTCAGCAGGGCTGGGTGGGAAGTCCGTCCATCAGCGCCTCTGGCCTTGACCCAAGTGTACGGGAATGACCCTCAGTTACCAAGTTCAGCTTAAGCTCAAGGCCAGCATGCTATTCCACTTGCTTCCAGGAAAGGAAATCCCACTGGATCAGGGCTGTCACCATCGTCCAGGTTTTGTGGAGGGCACAGGCTCAAGAAATGGGTCAACACTCAAGTGCTGTTTCTGTCAAGTTCAGGGGAAAACTAACATGGCTCTCGAAATAAAAGGCAAAATCCTTGCTACGGCCAGCAAAGACCTTCTGGACCTGCCCTCCCACTGCAGCCCTGCCTCAGCTCACCTTCGGCTCTCCCTGCTCTCCCACAGTGCCTTGTGGCCGGTCTCATACTGTGGCTGCCACTCCCTGCCACATGGCCTTTGCACGTGCTGCCCTCTCTGCACGGGATGCTTCCCCTCTTTACTTGGTAACTCCCGCTGCTGTTTCCTCAGGGACGCCATCCCCGTGCTCCAGACAAGCTTACATTCCCTCTACGTCCTCAAAGTACCGTGGGCCTCTCGTCCAAAGAACATTCCCTGGTTGTATTTTTTCATTTGCTTGTGAGGTTTTTGATAGATAGCAGTGATGGCGATCTGTTTTTCTAGCTATGCTGTACATTTTTTCAGTCAGTAAACCACCGCCGCTTATCTAAAATTGGTAAACATGAACAAAATCATGTTTTCCCTCATGGAACAACTTTAAAAACACTCAGTACACAAATAGTGAAAGAACGCAGGCCCCTCTTCCCAAAACGCTTTCTCTGTGAAACTGGGATGTACCTACATCCAGTTGCTCTCAGGCAGATGAAAATAGGGTCTGCTTGGCCCCACAGAAGGGAAGGGGGTGTTGGAGGCAGAAGCAGAGCCAGCACTAGAGCCCAAGGTCGGGGCCAAGGTCAGGGCTCAGACTCTTTGGAAGATACACCCACGGGTATTTCATGGAGTCACCAGCAGTCAGTTCCATTTTTCCACACGACAGCACCACCTGCCAATACACCCAACCCAGACTCTACCCCTCAGCAACCCCCCGACTCAGCCGCCAGAACACATCACTGCTCTGTCACTGTGTTCACCAGCACCCCCGCCCCCGACCACAGCACCAAAACACCCGGCAGAGAAGGAGCACTTTCCAGAAAAGTCTAAATCTGCAGGGGAGGCAGGGATGGCCTCACAAGGCAGGGACCTTTAACTGAGGTCTTGAAGGGTACACGGGAGTGTTCTGGGGGACACCATGGCAAGGCCTGGCGTTAGGAAAGGCCGTGCTAGGAACAGCGCCATGAATGGGACAGACAGCACAGGCAGGCTCCCCGGTTCCACGGAGGCAGAGACAGACAGCTCACCTCAAACTTCTGCCGCAGCTCCTCGTTGCCTTCGCCCCCTTCCGGCGGCACGGGCACATTGAAGTACTCGCCCTCCTCCTGGCTCAGCAGCTTAAACCTAAAGGGAGACAGGGCCAGGACAAGTTCCATGACTCCACGCAGCAGGACCTCATCGGTAGAACCAGGGGAGGAGGCCTAGGTGAGCTCTACTCTAACAACATGCGGAGGGTTCTTGTTCTGGGGGGTGTGTGTGTGTGTGTAGCCGGGTGTGCTATGTATTTTTATTTTGTAACTATTCTATGGACATCAGAAAATGTACATTCTGTGCTTAAAGGATGTAACGTACTCTCGTTCTCTCCCCCCACAACTGTCTTAGTTATATCACTCCATACCACAAGTTGGCGCCTACTGTTTGCCCGCGGGGTGATTTCTGTTCTGGAAGCTGCTCTGAAGCTCTCCGTGCCCCGTTCCTGTCCCTGTCCCAGCACTGCAGCGCCCCCTCCTTTCACGCACGCTGTGGCGTGCTGCCCGGGCACTGGGCACTCGCATGGCTGTGACCCAAAGTGCTCGGACTCAAGAGAAACAAACGCCCTCCGTGGCCAGGGACACGGGTCCTGGAGTCGGTCTCCGTCTCTGCCTGAGTCGCACCTCTGCCTTTGCCTCCAGGATACCCCTGGGCAAGCTGGCTAGGCCCCCTGAGTCTTGAGTTTTCTCATCTTTAAAGGGAATAAAAGCCTCTTTTTCATAGGATCATTGTGACACCAAGATATGATGATGCATGAAAAACGGGCAGAGTCCTGGCACTTAGCACATGTTCAATAAAAGGCACATCATCACCATCACTGATAGCAATGTCATTAAATAAACTCGATGCTTCCGTTTTCCCTGACCTCCAAGACGCGTTCCCCAGTCGGCGAGAGGAGAGCGAGGAAGGAAAGGGCGTCGGCAGGCATTCGAGTCAGGAGGGAGAGAGCCCCAAACGCCTCGCTCCGCAAGAGGCCTCCTAACCACGATTGGCATCATTTAACCCCTTTCTCCACAGTCCCTTTCTCCACAGTCCCTTTCTCCATTCACTAATCACCCCAGGCAGCTTCTACACATAAGGGCTCGGTGAGTCCAGGCAGAGGTGACCAGCCGGGCCTCCACATTTAATATCCAATTCTCCCCTTCACAGTTCCCACTGGAATTCCAAAAGGAACGCAAAAGAGAGAACATCTGTGTCTTTGCCAGAAGTCACTAAGGGTGCCCCACACACAGCAGGGATTCTGGGAATCTCCACCAGCAGTGACATCCCTGCCTTCAGCGAGGCCACCCGTCAGTCACTTAGCGGCCGTCCTAGTGGCCAGAGCGGCTGTCCCAGGACCCAGCGCTTATATTCAAGTCCCCCTTGTTTTACCTAAGAGTGGCCCCAAAGCCTAGCAGGTGTGAAGCTGGCATCGGATACGTCAAGAGAAGCCATGAGTGCTTCCTGTAGTGAACAGGTGTGTGTGTGGGAGAAACATGGCCTGTGCAGGGTGCGGTACCATCAGGAGTGGGGTCCACCCACGGATAAGAGGGGCTATTGTGGAAGCCGCTGGGAAGGAAGTTAACACTCCACCTGCAGACCGTGCGTAAGCAACAACAGCTAGATCGAAACCTGTCAGAACATGGAGGAAATCTCTTCCCTCCAACTCCTGTTCGCTGTTTTTAAAGCGCGGAAGAAGTTAAGAGAGGAAAAACACATTAGCAAAATGTTCAGCTGAAATTCAAAGAGCACAACACACACCTACAGGAAGGAGACAAAGAAGCGCAGACTTGATACACACATCCCAGAGCCGATTCTCTGGGGGGAAACAACAATAAAACAGACAAACCTCTGGAAAAGAAGGGGAAGCAAGGAGACAGCATAAATAAAACGAGGAACCGAGAGGAGAATCGGGCTCAGGCGGAGCTGGCGGCAAGGTGGCGGGGCCTGAGGCTGGCGCCGCCGGGAGCCCCAGCTGCTCTCCACCCCAGCCTCAGCGCAGCACGCAGCATCACTGGGAGCGCCCGGAGCCTCAGACCCGGGCGTGACTTACTCCAGACCACAGAGTGTTAAAAGAATTCCTGGAACAAGAACCCACATTCCTAGAATTTGGTGCATTTAGAGCTAAAACAGAATCAGAGATGTTTTGGCCCTAAATCTGGAGGACATTCATCTGCAAAATCTGAAGAGGGCTTTTATTCTGCAAAAGTTCCCTCCCAACTACAATGTCATCGACTTCACAGCTTTCCTAAAAGGTGGAGGGGGCGGGGCTGTAACTACCGTGGAGATCGAGTCCTATCTGCTGAGAAGGCCACGGCAGAGAGCTGACACGACTCCAGTCCCACAGCACCCCTCCCACCAGGAGGCTCTGTGGTCCGGCTCTGAGGCTCCGGCTCTGCCCCCGTGGCAGGAGGCAGAGGGCATGTGCTTGTGCTTAGGCTCTGCCACTGCCGTGACCTGGGCCGAACCCCAGCCCTGTCCCTTCTGAGCCATGTGCCCCCCACACCTTGCTGAACTACCCTGATCCCAGGAACAGTGCTCCGCCCAGAGCGGCTGGAGAATTCTCGGACCATGCAGGTGTACACGCAGTAATAATGGGACTTAAGCCTGACGTGCTGTCCCTCACCATGAAGCCATTTGTCCTCCCTGCACTCTGCTGTGGGGCCAGGAGGGCGGCGGCACCCGTGGCCACAGCCCTGTCCTCTGGGGCCCAGAGAACCCTGGGAAGGAGAAGGGTGAGGGTGGGGGGAAAGCAGGAGCCTACAGGGAGGGCCAGAGAGAGCAGCTGCGGGCGGGGAAGGTGGAGGGCTCTCCAGCAGGAGACTCCGACATGAGGGGCAGGATGTGCTGAGGGGGTGCAGCCTGGCGGTGGCCTGGGGGTGGGACACAGAGGACAATGTGGGGGGACCTCCCAGAGGCGAAGAGCAGGAGCTGGGACTCCAGCGTGAAGCCAGATGGGGCCCCACAGCTGCACAGCCCCCCCATCCCCCCGCCTCGAGCTCACATGTAGTAAAGGGGTTCTCTGCACATCTGGTCACCGCTCATCCGTGTGACTCCCGATCTGGCGAGTGGTCAGCCTAGTGCCAGCAACCCAGTGAGACGGTGCGGCGGCGGCTGCTGCTGCTGCAATCATCGTCTCCCAGTGTCTTCTCTCTGTCTCCCCAGACCCCCAGGTCCCGTGCCCTTCCTCTGCCCTCTCTAGGCCTGACTTAAGGAGGAGGGACACGGAATCTGGGAGTGCTCACGGGGCAGTGTGCAAAGGTAACGCATCCATCTGTTAAGAACAATGATCCAAAACTTGGGGGAAAGGCAAGAAGATGACGCTGTGACCTGCTAATATCCTGCTGGAGCATTTTCTAATGAGCCCCTCCTCCCTCACAGCACCATCACCTGCTCCCAACCCAGTGGGGCCCAGACGGCCCAGCTCTGCAGAGACGATGCTAACAGAGCGGGTGAGATTCGGTCCGCTGTCCCCACATCGACACCTGCTCAGCGGCCGTTTCCTCCGACTCCCGGTCACGTCAGCCTTCCTCCTAGCGACACACACCTGCGGGCCAGCGGCCCCCTCTCCTGGTTTCCTCCTGGTGAGCTAGGGGAGCCCTGGCCGATTCTCCTTTATGAGAATGGTGTCTTTAACCATTTGTGCATTGTGCTGCAAGGCACCTGATTCTTTTCTTTTCTTTTTTGCCCTGGGCTCTGTCCTCTTGGCTTGTCTGCTCATGTCGTGATTCGCTCTCTAACTTCCTCCTCAAGGCCTCCCCCTCCGGAAGCCAGCTCCGCGGAGCATGTCTGTCCACATTCACGTGACAGACGGAGTGGACACGCAGGGCGAGTTTGAAGAAGCCCCTGGTCAGTAGGAGGAGAGACAGGCATTTGCAAGGTGGTCCCAGTGATCCGGTCTCTCTTGCTACACCAGTTTGATCTGGACTGACTTTCACTTGTAACTGAAAAGGCCCCGAGACCACTCAGAAATGCGAGAATTTCTCTTCCAGAAGCCAGAGCTGCCACGACCACTCTCCCAAACGGACAGCGCCAGTGGGACCGTCTGCTCGGACGCCTTCACCCAGATGGCTGCCCAGGGGGCTCCCCAGCCTCCTTGTAGGGAACACGGGGCAAGGAGTTTCTGCCTGAGGAAGGGACCAGGGCAAAAGCTCAGACTAAGGAGACATGCTACTGCCCGGCCAGCCAGCGCCAGCGTGGCCGCAGTCCGGGGAAGGAGACTTCTAAAGAGGCCCATATCTGGCAGTGGTGCACACGTCTCTGGGGTAAATTGTGAGAGCTGCTTTCTAACCATGGGGCCAGTTAGGCCACATAACTGTGCGAAGTGGGGCTGGTGTAAAACAATAGGGAGTGGTGGGGACTGTGGCAAATACAAAATCCTGTCTAAGGGACGTGAACTCTCCCGCTGTTCTCATTCGATTGGGCCCAGCGTGCCCAGATCTTTCTGGTTTTTCAAGACATAAGTCCCAGATTCTTATGGGAAGTCCCTGACTTTTAAAATATTGGCAATTAATTCTTTTTCGTTCTTTTCAGCACGAGGACCAAATAAAACGTATCAGTGAGGCCAGTCCAGCCTACCAGCCTTCACTCTGCGACTCGGCTTCAGCACTTCACTTGCAGGAGGAAGCGGGGGACAGGCTGGGTCCCGCGTTGGAAGGACCGGCTGTCCTACGGCTCCAAAGCAAACCTTCCTTACCAGCCGTCCACCCCCGCCTTCTGCAGCTCAGAAATCCCGAATGACAGGGAGCCCATGAAGTCGTTCCGGCTGGTCAGATCCCAGTCCCAAATCTCCACGGACAGCCTCCGGTCTTTGTCCGATTCCTTCAGCTGGCTGCAGAGAGAAAGACAGGGAGGTCAGCGCCGCGACAGTGATCTCGCCAGCAGGTGAAACGTGCCAAAGGACAAGGCCTGGAGGCGGGAGTTTTTAAAGATTACAAGCTGTTGCAAGAAATCTATTCCCTTTCCATCCCAGGCCGATCCTGGGGAGGAAGCACTTTCTCTGACATCCTGTGGCTCAGGCGGATGGCCTGCCACTCGCCCAGTGACTCCCGCTGCCTCCCTACGTCCTATCGGGCTCATGGTGTGCTGGAAATCTTGTCACAGAGTCGCTATGAGAAATAGGGTGTCGATTATATAATTGTGTGGGTGTCAGCACACATGAGGGTCGCAGGGCGAGGCTGGGGAGTGGCTGGAGAGAGCCTCCCAGGTGCTGGTCTGGGGGGGCGATGCATATTCTGAGGCATCTCCTTGCCTGAGGCTGCGATGGGCCCCTAGACGGGCTTTGAGAGGAAAGAGGGGACGAGGCTACGCTCGAGGAATCATGCTTGGAGCCCGCAGCCTCTAAGTCACTCTCAAAGGCTGACGCTCCGCCCTGTGCTTGCTGTGGGACTCGGGGCACATTCTCTAAGCCCCGTTGGTAAAATGGGTTGAAATGGCCAACGGAGCCAGACCACTTAATACAGTGCTTGTCATACATAGTATGTGCTCAATAAGCATCGGCCGACACCACTAACACCCGCTGGCCCAGGTGTGTCGAAAAGCGACCCCCGGGTTCTCGGAGCAGTGGCCAGGGAAGACCCTCCATGGAAGCTGGCAGGAGCGCCAGCGGGTGCAGGCCCAGCATTTTCCATAAGCTCAGCCCCGGAGAGGTTAGCACCACACCCTATGGGTTTGCGGAGACCCTGAGCTTCCCACAGCTTGCCTTCACCTAGCAACACATCACACTATTTTCTATGCCACCCACTCCCCCACACCACAGACATTCTCAACTCTATTAAAAAAAATGGGCTCGATGTTTACTTGGCTTGCAATGCAAAAAATGCAGATGGAAGGGGAGGAAAAGGAGGAAGGAAAGAGTGGGAGAGGAAATGGGGGAGGGAAGGAGGGAGGGAGGAAGGGTAGGAGTGAGAGGGAGGGAGGAGGGAGGGAGGGAGAAGGG
>NW_005871070.1:11555402-11566521 GCF_000147115.1 Myotis lucifugus | reverse complement strand
TAACGACCTGCACACAACACCGAACACACATGGAAATATTTTGTAAATATACTCATTACTCCCGATGATTGGATAGGCTCTTATGTATCCAATGGATACATGGTAATCTGGTGAAGGGAGGGAGGGAGTGAGTGAGGGAGGGGAGGGGAGGGAACAGCTGGGAGAGGAACTCCCCATCTCCGGTGGCCCACCCCCCATGCTGGGCTGCAATAATTTCAACTTACAATCTGAATGTCTCGTTCCACTCGGGGTTGAGGGAGCACTTGATGGTTTTGGTCTTCTGTTTGCTCTCACTTTTGGGGTCAGGAATGAGTTTCAGTTTCACATAGGGATCTGACAAGCCATTGGGGTCCATGGGGACAAGGTTTTTAGCATCTCTTACTGGAAAGAGAGAAAGCACTTTCAGCATGAATAACGCCCAGAACGTTTAAGCACCAACGGGCAATGGCTGTAGAGACTGTGGGAGGGCTCTTGGCACCACACTCACTTAATGGGAATTTTATTTTATTAACCTCAATAGCTAAGATGTAAGCAAAGCGAGATAAACTGATGAGATGTGGGCTCTGCTCTGCATTGGTCTACAATGGATTGCTGACTTTCTGCACTCGCCCCCTCCACCCCCAAGGTTGACTGTCCGTTCTCTGAGTGTGTTTCCACAGAGGCCACGGGAAGACTGGCACCTTCCATTTAGCACCATGTTCTCAAGGCTCGTCCATGTTGTAGCACCAGCGCTTCCCTTACGCTGACTAACAGTCCATTGTACGCACAGACCACTTGCTCGCACTCCTCAGCTGACCAGCATTCGGCTGTTTCCACCTTTGGCCATTGTGAATAGGGCTGCTATAAACATGTGTGCAGGCCTGACACAAAGGCTCACGTGTTGTATGATTCCACGGATGTGAAACATCCTGACCAGGCCATTCTCATAAACAGAAAGCAGACTAGCAGTTGCCAGGGGCTGGGGTAGGGGGAGAGTGGTGAGTGACAACTTAGTGGGTATGTGGTTTCCTTTACAGGCGATAACAATTTCTTGGATCTGGACAGAGATGATGGCTACGCGCACACTATGAATGTACTAACTGCCATTTTTTTCTGTTATGTGAATTTTACTCAATTCAAAAAGAAAGAGCTAGAAGAGAAAGAGATGTCCACTAAACCAAGGTACACCCATCATCCATGCAGCACCCGTACCCAGAACCCAAACAGCCCATAGAGAGGAGAATGGAAAAATACTGGCTCCACCCTCCGTCAAGAGCACAGCCTAGAGAAGGAAAGAAAGCAGAGGGCAGGGAGAAAGCAGAGGGCAGGGGGTGTAGGCGCTGGCCACATTACGGTGGGATACAACACCGGGCTGGAGAAACAGGAAGTAGTTCATTAGTAGCCAAGGGAAGGAGATGAGAAAATGGAAGTTGTGTAGATCTTGTGAGTTGTACAGATCTTAAGGATACAGTGCCAACCATCTCACTTGTGAAAAAAAAATCCAAAGTAATATATTGGGTTGAATTAAGCTACATATTAGAAGGCTAGTATATAATGACTCCTAGCAAGAATGCAAAGACGGTTCAATCTTAGGAAATCTATTGTTAAAATAGTCATCATATTTACAGGGCAAAGGGGGAAACCACCAGATCACTGCAGTTAGCTAGAAATAGCTGATTTCATTCACGGAATAAAGGGTGTCTGAAATAATAGCACCACAGTTAATGATAAATGCAATCCCTTAAATTCAGGAATGAGACAGATATTCATGACCACTGCCATGATTCAACATTGTTTATAACTGTACCAAAAGTGCAATAAAACACTGGAAACAGAACTTGGCATAGCAGGGGATAAAGCACTCGGTACTGCGGCATCCTCTGCTTCCACCCATCATGTTACTTCCGATGGAGCCTGTCATCCCAAGTAATGACACCTCTCTCTCAATCCATTCTCAGTCCCCACAAATCTTACACCACTTCTTTGCATCTCATTCCTGCACCAGGAGCAAGCGTGTTTCCTTTGATTCAGTTATGTCCCATAGCAAGTCCCTACTATGTGTAGGCATTCTGCTAGGAACAGGGGACAAAAGGGACAACATAAGATGCTGATCCTGTCCCCAAGGAAGACATAAAACCAAATTTATGCAACATATAGTTGATTTCTAATGACACAGTAGCCAGGTTGTACAGTGTTGTGGATACAGGGCTGCAAGATGCCGGAGTCTGCATCTTCCCTATCATTACTTCACATTCCTGAACTCAATTTCTTGACTGATAAAATGGAGGTAATGCATAACTCATTGGCTGTTAGGAGAGTACAATCAGATAGAGAATATACATGTTTGGCACAGAATCTGGGGCCTAGGGAATAGTCAATAAATGCTAGCTATATTACTGTTATTTCATTACTAGAAGCCCAGTACACGAAATTCATGCACTCGGGGGGGGGAGAAGGGGAGGTCCCTCAGCCCAGATTGTGAGAGGGTGCAGGCCAGGCCAAGGGACCCTACCGGTGCACGATCAGGGCTGGGGAGGGACGCAGGGGGTTGGCTAGCCAGGGAGGGACCGCAGGAGGGCTCCAGGGCATGTCTGGCCCATCTTGCTCAGTCCCGATCGCTCAGACCCCAGCAGCAAACTAACCTACCGGTCAGAGCGCCTGCCCCCTGGTGGTCAGTGCAGGTCATAGTGACTGGTCAACCGGTCAACTGTGTGCCCCCTGTTGGCCAGTGCACGTCATAGCAACTGGTCGACCAGTCGACTGTCTGCCCCTGGTGGTCAGTGCACATCATAGTGAGCGGTTGAGCAGCCTTAGCATATCATTAGCATATTATGCTTTGATTGGTTGAATGGCCAACCGGACACTTAGCAAATTAGGCATTTATTATATAGGATTATTTTATCATTATTACTCACAGCCCTCCTTTAATAGATTTGTCCATTTTTATTATGGAGATTTAACCATTTCTGA
Organism: Myotis lucifugus; assembly: GCF_000147115.1. NCBI lineage: Eukaryota > Metazoa > Chordata > Mammalia > Chiroptera > Vespertilionidae > Myotis > Myotis lucifugus. Next base: position 11,563,572 of record NW_005871070.1, on the reverse strand, counting down.
ATGAACTGATATGAAGCAGTGGTTTCTCTTCCTGAGAACAGTGCATCTGACCTTTGCACCTGACCCCTTCCGGGAGCGCCTTTCAAACCCCAGCATGCAGCGGGTCTCTCAGGCTGGGCGGCAGAATCCCGCGCCCCACCCTCAGACAGACTCTGACTCAGTAACTCTGGAGTGACCTGCTCACCTGCTTTTCTAACAGATGCCCAGGTGAGTGCATGCACAGAGCACCGTAGGTAAAGTATAGCACAGTAGGTAAAGTATGCATCTGGTACAAGTCCTTAGGATGCCCGTGCAGTCTCCCCATAGTGCAGCGGTCTCAACTGGTGGCCACAGCATGTTTAACACCTGCAATTCCTGACTGTTTAGTCAGGGCCACTGACCTCTTTTCCCAGAGATTGTCACATAAAAAATGACAACAGCCAACACAACAATAGCTAGCCGGTGTGAAAGAATCCAAATTATACCTATTTTTTGTCAGATCGGCAAAAGCTATTTAATACATTTTGGTGTGCTGCCGAATTTTAGTAACTAGTTTATACGCCATGAGATAGGAAGGTTGAGAATCGCTGCCATAAAACACAAACTCATCTCAAGAGGACTAGCCCATGCCAGCGGCTGGGCTGGGAGCTCAGGGGGACTCCTCCACCACATCGTAAGCTGCACAGACACTGGGCTCAGGAGCTCTGACGTGCCGGGAAGCTGGCTGACTGGCCACACCTATGCAAGTGGACACAGCTCATCTTCTCTCCGCCAGGACTGGGCCAGGGCCGCACCCTCATCCGAGCGGAACTGACACGGCACTGTCACAGGAGAGCACGCGTCCCTCGGAGGGTGACCTCACAGCTGCTCTGCACAGCAAGAGCACTGCATTCTCGAGCCAGTCTCACAGCTAGTGGTGTGCAGTGACCTGCCCTCAGCGGCTGCTTCCCGTGATCGAGGCTGACTCCACCCTCTCCCGGCCCTGAAGGCTCCTTTCCTCCACTTTCTCGGTTCCGCCCTCTGCCAGGGCCAACAGTTTCTGCGGGAGGAATGGAGCGGAACTGGTTCTGGGACTGAGACTGGGGCGCTCACATCTCCAGGAGCCGTGGCTCCTCACGGCTGCATCATGAGCGGCTGACGGCAGTTACAGGCCTGACCCGCCTAAAGCCGTTCAAAGTCAAGTCCTTTTCCCAGCAGCGAGAGAGCCGCCGTGTGTGGAGGAAGCCTCTCTCGAGCCCACGCATGGCCATGGACTTTGATTTTCCTTGAGAAATGCTTTTCTATCTGGTTAGTGTGCTCCCCCCGCAAAGTTCACTGCACCGCTGGCCGCGACGTGGGTGTGAGCACATCGACTTACAGGAATGCTTAATCTGAGGGAGAGGTAGAGCAGCCTGGTTTGGGGGTTGTGAGCAAAAGAGACCAAATTTAGCCTTCTCTCTCACATTCTGAATTTATTGCAAAGAGAATGAATCCTTTTATTAATGGAGTATTCATCTTTTTAAAAATTCAGTATGCCCCTGTCCTGCCCTGGCCAGTCTGGCTCAGTGGGTAGAGTGTCAGCCTGCAGACTGAAGGGTCCCGGGTTTGATTCCGGTCAGAGGCACGTAGCTCAGTTGCAGGCTTCATCCTGGCCATGATCAGGGCGAGTGCAGGAGGCAACGAATCAATGTGTCTCTCTCACATCAATGTTTCTCTCTCTGTCTTCGCTCTCCCTTCCACTCTCTCTAAAAATCAATGGGGAAAAATATCCTTGGGTGAGGATTAACAAAAAAACAAACAAAAAGAGGAATCCATTGTCCTGGCCTTGAGGGACCCCATCCTGTTTCCCAAAGACTGTAGAGCAAGGGGTCTGCAGAGAGATGCTTAAACACCCAGGGTCTGCATCACTGAGCGCTGGTGAGCCACGCATGGACACGGGACACCCTCAGCACGTCCCCCAGCATCCAAGCAGGGGTGGAGGGAGAGAGGCTGACCAGGTGAAAAATCTCATAGCCACCATCTCTTCGCTACCCTGCCCTGCCCTTCCTCTATTCCAGTGACCCCGGCCTTCGGTTAAACCCCAAGGGGAGCCCACTGCCCTGCCACACCTTTTTAAACTGCAAGCTTCATTAGCCCTCCTCTCGTCAACCATTCCTGATTCCCGTTTGCTTATTACTTCTTCTACCACAGGTTCTCTGATGCCGTGGCAGTGAACACTGGCTCCATCAGTCTCCTTCCAGCCCCTTTACTGGCCTTCCCCTGGGACCTCATCTTATCTCTGATGACAACGCAAGCACGCCCGGGGTCTCCGCCAGCCCACAGTGGGCACGTGGTGGCCACAGGCCCCTAGGACAGCCGGCTCCCTGTCCTGCTGGCGTGGCGCAGCCTGCACACATGGGCCTATCCATGTGGAGACAGACTTCCCGGTGGGAAGTCGCGGTGCCATTCTCGCAGAAAGCCTGTCGAGCCACGGCTACTGAAAGGACGGTGAAGAGCTGGTACCCGGGAATCAGAACGGAACTGGCCAGCTGGCCTTTGGAGTCAGAGACCTGGGTTTGAATCTTGCCTCTGCCCCAACTCACTGTGGACGAAAGGGGCCACATGCTAATCTGACAAGCAGCTCAGGGGAGGCCTGCATGATGGTCCTGCAAACTCAGACCTAAAGTTACCACAGAGGATGGTCTGAAATTAAACTTTAAAAGCAGTTATGGTGGGTAGTTATGTCCTAGGCCGGTATCTTCACTGACAAAACCTTTACCTTAACTGAGTCTATCTGTCTTTTTGCATCTATGATAATATACCCTTGAAATGTCTGGGTAACTTGTAACTTCCCATTTTCTGGACCCCTTGGGGCACAACCTAATGTGCTGGGCGCCAGGACAGATACCACAAATTCATTCATTGTTATCATGTTAATTGTTCCTGCACCCACCTCACCATGTGTCTATCATTTTACCTTTTATCCAATCCCAGGGGTTTCCCTGCTTTGCTTCCTCCCGCCTCCCTAGTCTACCACCAATGGATTTTGTGTAACCCACTACATCCCTTTCCTTTGATTGCAATGTATAAATACAGATGTAACCTGCCATTCTCCAGAGTATTGTCTCAATTTGTTGAGGTTCTGCTTCTCAGCATATGTCGACAGTTTGGCTCAAATAAACTCACAAAAATTCTTTACAGGTTTCCATGGTTTCTTACTTTAACATCACTAACGGTGCTCTTAGAACATCTCGAATCCTCCGTGGCCCTGCCTCCAAAATGCGATAAAACCACACCCAGCTCAGAGGCCGGTGGCCGACCACACAGCGGCCTGTCCAGGACAACAGCCTCCGTCTGTACCTGCTGTCCTTTCGCTTTCAGGAGCCCCAGTTTGGACGATAAATTATATGGCCACCCTAATTCTAGGGGCTAACGTAGAATGTGAAGCACATGGCAGAGGCTAACAACGCCGGCTTCCTTCCCCCTTTGAGACTTTAGATGACGTTATGTAACTGTCAAGCTACATCTCAGCGCTAAGGAGTGCCCCTCCAATGGGATTCTGCTACAGATGCAGTGGGAAGAGGCAGCATGGGAATGACAGACAACCTGCAGCCACACGTGAAGTCCACCCTTCTCATGCCAGCCTCTCTCCGCTCCAGTCCAGCCTGCTGGTGTCCCACCGCCCAGCACTTCCTCTGAACAGCCAATCACCCTGTACTTTTCCAACTACAGCTGACATTCAGTATTGTTTTATACTAGAGGCCCGATGCATGAAATTCGTGCAAGAGTAGGCCTTCCTTCCTCCGGCTGCCGGCACTGGCTCCCTTGCAGCCCCAGCTTCGTCTGGAAGGTCGTCCGGAAAGACGTCCGGTCTAATGAGCATATTACACTTTTATTATTATAGATTAGTTTCCGGTGTACGGCATAGTGGTTAGACATTGATACGATTTACCAAGTGTTCCCCTCGATTTCCCCACCTGGCACCAGGCGGAGGTATTCAATATTAGTGACTACACCCCCCACGCTGTGCTTTACATGTCAGACCACTTTGCAACTGCCACTTTGTACCTCTTAATCCCTTCACACTTTTTATCCAACCTCCCAACCTCCTCCAATCTGGCAACCATCAGTTTGCCCTCTGTACCTATTACAGTCAAACCTTGTTTCTCAACCGTCTCCCACCTCGAACAATTCAGTTCTCCACCAAGTTGCTCACAGAAAAAATGTCTCAGTTTTCTAACCAAACTCGGGTTTCCTGACAACCCTTTCAGGCTGACACCTCAGCATGACAAAAAGCGTCTCAGGCAACAAACAAAGGAGAGAACGCCTTTGTTGCTGGAAAAATCAACAATTAGCACAATTTTAAAGCATGTAGAGGCCGTCAAGAGTGCTGAGCGTGTGCAGGAAGCAATGATCACAGGAAGTTGAGGAGGTAGAAAAACTGTTGTTGATTTGCATAAAGGAAGAGCAGCGAGCCAGTGACAGCATCTGAGCCAGTGATGGGTGAAAAGTGAAGATGCGCATGCGGACCTGAGAGACAGCCTGGGAGGAGTGTAGAAAGTGGTTCCTTCAAGGCTAGTGGTGGATGGTGTCATGCGTTTAGGAAAAGAAGTGCTTATTTATAGATTAAATGGATTAATTCAATTTACATTATTCCTAATAGGAAAAACGATTCAGGTTTTCAAGCAAACCGATTCTCGAACAGCCTTCTGGAACGAATTAAGTTCGAGAACCAAGGTTTCACTGTAGTTTGTTTCTATTTTGTTTCTTTATTTTGTTTTTTAGATTCGACATCCAAGTGACATCATAAGGTATTTGTCTTTCTGTGTCTGACATTTCACTTAGCATAATGTCCTCTAGGTCCACCCGTGTCACAAATGGCAAGATTTTATTCTTTTTTTATAGTCGAGTAAATTCCATTGTATACATGTACCACCTCCTCTTTATCCACTCATCTTCTGACGGGCACTCAGGTTGCTTCCATATCTTGGCTATTGTAAACGATGCTGCAATGAATATAGGAGTGCAGATATCTTTTTGGATTTCTTTGAATCAACACCCAAAAGGGAAATTTCTGGGCCACATGGTAGCCCCATTTTAACCGATGGAGGAACTTCCACGGTGGCTGCACCAATCTGCAATCCCATCAACAGTGCTGAGAACTCCCTTTTCTCCACATCCTCACCAGTACTTGTTACACAACCCAATAATATTCTACCTTTTTATTTCCTTGCTCCCTTTATACCATTTTTTTACCACATCAACTCCCCCCACCCCCTCCCCATCCCTTCACTCTGGGCCATGGGCGCACTGCTGTGGTGTCACTTCTTTCCTGTCCTGCCCATATGGAAAAGCCCTCCACTCTCTTCTGGCCAGAGGCCTGGACGCCTTTACCCTCCTGTCTATTCCACAGCGCACTCTGCACACCTCTGGGCCTCAGGGATGTCTGACTCGGAGAGTGCACCGAGACTCACAACACAGCTCGGCCCTCCGCCCAGCCTGCAGCCTTTTGGGGTCCCTAGTCAACCCCTCCCATTCACTAAGAAGCAATGTCAAGAGCTCATCATTTTAGGGTCCCAGCGGCGGGTTGGAAATTGACTTTTCATTTTGTAACAGTGTCTTTTGCAGAGCAAAAGTTTTTATTTTTTATTTTAATGAAGTTGAATTTATTGTTTTCTTCCTTTTATGAGTCATGTTTTCAGTGTCAGATCTAAGAATCCTCCGTCTGGTTCCAGGTCATAAACTTGCTCGCCTATGTTTCCTAAAATTGTATACATTCACAGTTTACATTTGATCTATGATCCATTTTGAGTTAATTCTTGTATAAGAAATGAGGTGGAGGTGGAGGTTTATTTTTTAGGATGTCCAACCGCTCCCATATCATTTGTTAACAGATTGTACTTTATTAATTTCACTAGAAGCCCGAAGATTCGCGCAATAGGCCTTCCTTCCCCTGGCTGCCGGCACCGGTTTTCCTCCAGCACCCGGGACCCAGACCTTTGGTCTGGCCGCAGCAGAGAAGCCAAGCCTCCAGGCTAGGCTTTTCCCCTCTGGCCGCAGCGAAGCTTCGAGGCTAGGATTTTCTGCTCCGGTTGCAGGGGAGAAACCAAGCCTCTTCAGTCTTCACTCTTCACTCTGGTTGGAGCCTTCAGTCTTTGCTTCCCACCTGCGTATGCAAATTAACTGCCATTTTTGTTGGGTTAATTTGCATAGTCATCCTGATTGGCTGGTGGGCATAGTGGAGTGACACCAATTTGCATGTTTCTCTTTTATTAGTGCAGATTGTTTTTAAAAAGCCATATATTTGTATGATGAGTATATATCTGAACTCTATTCCATTTCATTCATTTTTTGAATCAACCCCTTGGCCAAAACCTCATTGCTTCATTACTGAAGCTTTATACAGTAAGTCATATGATTGAGTACTTGTGATGCCTCCAAATTTATTCTTCATCTTAAAAAATGTTTTGGCCCTTCTAGTTTCTTTGTCTTTCCACATAAATTTAGATTCACTTTGTCCATATCAACCAAGAATTCTGCTGAGATTTTGATTAGAATTTCATTAAGTCTATGGATCAATCTGTAAGAATTCGCATCTTTACTATGTTGAGTCTTCCAGTCCATGAATATGTCTTTCCATTCTTTAGATATTCTTTGATATCTTTAAATGGTTTGTAATATTCAGCATACAAACCCTACACATATTTTTTAGCTTTATATTTAAATATTTCAAATTTTTAAAATAAATGGTGTTTTTTTAAATTTTGGTTTCTAATTGTTAATATATCAAAATAAAATTGATTTTTTGTGTGTGCTGACCTTATATCCTGCAATTTATCTAAAGTCACTTATTAGTTCTAGAAGGGTTGTGTTGTTGTTTTTTTAGATTCTTGTAAGTTTTATACATAGACAACCATGTTTCCTGTATATACAGTGAGTTTGATTTCCCTATCCAATCTATATTTCCCAATCTTTTATTTCTTTTTATTGTCATTGTACTGGCTTGGTATGCTAGTATGATGTTGAATAGAGTAGACATCCTTGTCTTGCTCCATAGCTTAGGAAGAAAGCATGCAGCCTTCCACTACTAAGTATGTTAGTTTTGTCTATTTTGTTTTTTTTGTTTTGTTTTGTTTTGTTTTTTGGGTAGATGTCCTTTATCAGGTCAAGGAAGTTCCCTTGTATTTTTAGTATGCTGGGAATGTTCATTAAATTTTGTAAAATGTCTTTTCTGCAACAATTCATATGTTCCTGTGGTTTCTCTTTCTTTAAATTATTAACATGGTGATTACACTGATGGTTTTTTGATTATTGAGCCAGCTTTGCATTCCCCAGGAGAAAACTCATTTAGTTGCAGTGTATTGTTCTCTCTACATATTTCTGGATTTGATTTGCTAGGATATTGTTGAAAATTTTTACCTTTACTTTCTTACGGGACATTTATCTATAGTTCTATTGTTTTTGTCTGGTTTTGGTATCAGGTTAATGCTAACCTCATCAATAAGTTAGAAAGTGTTCCTTCTATTTTTCAAGCATCAGTGTTATTTCTTCTTTAAATGTTTGGTAGAATTCCACAAGATAAATTTTATTTCAAGCATTTCTTTATCTGGCTTCCACAAATTTTGATACGCTCTAATTTCATTGGTTCAAAATATTTTCTAATTTTCCTGGAGACTTCCTCTTTGGACCATGGATTATTTAGAAGATTGTTTTAATTTTCACATTTTCCAGAGGGCTCTGCTGCCACGATTTTAACTTCTACCCAGATACTCTTTACTAAGCCTTAGGACATGGCACACAGCTCTCCACCAGACAGCTTGTACTGGATGTCCAATAAGTGTGACCCTCTAAACAAATCCCTGCATAGTCTTAGAAAATGTCTTATTAATATTATTCACTATAAAACTACGTCAAAGGAGAAAAGCCATGTATTATCTTTTAAAAATGACAAAAATGCAAGTGACAAAATTCGATAATCATTCTTACTTTTAACTCTTAGAAAAAGAGGAATGGATGGGTGCTTTTCTTGGCTTAGTAACTTATCCCAGGCCTTCCTCAGGCTCACTGGTAACACTCGAGCCTTTCAGGTTCCATTAAGGCCACCATCAAATTAAGAAAGCCCTCCATCACCATGGAGCCGAACACTGTTAGGACGTACCAGCCAACGCAATTACAGAAAAGTACTGCGAGGCGTAGGTGTTGGAAAGAGGAGACAAAATGAGCTAATGTCGTG
>NW_005871070.1:11553920-11555302 GCF_000147115.1 Myotis lucifugus | reverse complement strand
TCTGGCAGGTGACCGACACGCTCTTTCCAGTCTGCAGCCCCGGGAAAATCCTTCCCCCTGTTTAACTCCCAGTCATACAAGTGGGACTTCAGAAGAAGGAGAAGTTAAATACATACTCAGTTGAGCATGAATTACTTTTTTAATTAGAAAAATAAATGTTCCTGTAAATCTGAGAGAAAGGACCCATGGCATCCACTGGTTACTGGAAGGCCAGTCTTGTGCACATCGTTCCAAACAAACTGGAACTGGATACAACATGCATGTCCCCAAGATCCAGTGCCCTGACTCCCAGTCCCGAGTCTGTCTGTCACCGCACACACCATGCAGCTGCTGTGCTCTGTGACCGGGGAAGTCGAGGCTCCAGAGTCCACTAAACCCAGCTGCGTGCCACCTCTTCTCCAGTCCCCTGGTCACTCCGGTCCTGCAAACGCTCACTGTGACTCTATCCACCCTCAACCCCAGAAGTCCAGAGGCTGCTCAGCTCCACGGGGGATCCGAGCTCATCTCCCTCTGACACCTCACAAGCCCAGTCACTCAGCTCCACAACAGGGCGGGCAGTGTCCCCGCTGCGTTCCCAGGGGCCGTGGGGCGGCGTGCCGGGCTGGAGGCAGGAAGAGAAAGAGCTCTTCGGACCAACTTGGAAAACACCTGTTCCCCAGCGGACCCGGGGTCTCTCCCTGTGCCCCGGACAGATGGTTTGGGAGTAAGACACCCAACACGCCAGCGTCATTCTTGTTTGGAGACCACCTCGTGCCTCAGGCTGAGAGGAAACCAGAAAGACGAAGCGATGGTTTCTTCGCCGCACTCAGCACAGGACCACTCAGCCCCCGTGCCCGGCCCACACCTGCCCGGCCCACACCTGCCAGCCCACACCTGCCAGGCCCACACCTGCCCGGCCCACACCTGCCAGCCCACACCTGCCAACCCACACCTGCCAGCCCACACCTGCCCGGCCCACACCTGCCAGGCCCACACCTGCCAGCCCACACCTGCCAGCCCACACCTGCCCGGCCCACACCTGCCCGGCCCACACCTGCCAGGCCCACACCTGCCAGCCCACACCTGCCAGCCCACACCTGCCAGCCCACACCTGGCGGCCCACACCTGCCCGGCCCACACCTGCCCGGCCCACACCTGCTAGGCCCACACCTGCCCAGCCCACACCTGCCAGCCCATACCTGCCCCCGCCCAACACCTGGCGGCCCACACCTGCCCAGCCCCACACCTGCCAGCCCACACCTGCCAGGCCCAACACCTGCAGCCCACACCTGCCAGCCCATACCTGCCCGGCCCACACCTGGGGTCCACACCTGCCCGCCACACCTGCCAGCCCACACTTGCAGCCCACACCTGCAAGGCCATACCTGCCCGGCCAAACTGCA
>NW_005871070.1:11536206-11552278 GCF_000147115.1 Myotis lucifugus | reverse complement strand
CATACACAGACACACATAGACACACACACACTCACAGACCCATAACACGCACACAGAGAGACACACACACACACGCACAGACACACACAGAGACACACACACTCACACACACAGACACACACACACTCACAGACACACATAGACACACACACACTCACAGACACACACACACAGACACACACACACTCACAGAGACACACACACTCACTCAAACACTCACACACACACAGAGACACACACACAGAGACACTTACACACACAGACACACGCTATATTCAAAACATCTCCAAATGGCATCACCCGGTCCCAGTGAACAGCACTGATGGCATCCTCCCCATTGAACGGGGCCTTGGCGGCCCTGGGTAAGCCCAGTGGCTAACTCAGGGGCTGGGCTTGGAAAGGTCAGAGAGGACCGGGGAGCAGCAGGGACGGTGGGCAGCCCCTCAGGCGGTCCCAGCTACTCGCCAGCGGGTACAGAACACTGCTGGCGTGTTCCGGAAGACGTCCTAACCGCACTCAGACGCTCAGGCCAGCCCCAGGGCCGCCTGTGACTGGAGCACAGCTGGTGCAGAGCGTCACTGCTTCTGCTCCACCCCACGCCTCTGCCTGCAGCTTAGGTGAGCATCGGGGACCCTGCCTGTCGGCGGCGCGGCGCCTGCCCACTGAGAACGCTCCTCCCGCAGTTCGGGCCAGGAGCTGGCTTTGGCGGCGGGGTAACAGGTTGAGGTTTTAAGTCATGATTTGACATCGGGGAACTCTGTCACTTGTACCCGGAGGCCTCCCCCCGCCCCACAGCTTGCCCCAGGGAAAGTCGTCAAGGCATCACCAAGGGACAGAGGTGCAGGTCCTTGGCTTTCCGGTTCTGGAAGCTCGCTCCACCTTCCTCCCCAACAGCCTCTGGTAAAAGCAGAGGCCGGCAGCAGAGTCCTGGCTAGCCGTCCCGCTAGTGAAAATGTCTGTGTGCGCACAGAGCCCTGCACGGGTGGCTAGAGTGTCTGAAAGGCGGCCACTGTGTCGGAGGAACTGTTACTCAGCTTATGCACCTTCATGAGTTTAAGTATAAACAGCCACGTGTGGCCAGAGGCTGCCACTCTGCACAGCACAGCCTGGACGGCTGTGTCGGCCGCCGATGGACCCGCTACCTCACCTCCCTCCTGCCAGGCCTGCCTGGGCTGCAGACAAATTAATCTTCTCAAAGCGCAGATCTTACCATGTCCGTCTGATGACTCAGCACTGCCTACCGAATTTAAGTCCCTGTTCTTTCTGTTCTTTTTTTAGGAAGCAAAAAACGATGTATTCCAAAATGTGATAGAACTACAGATTAAATAATAATAGCGAGGGACACACGCGCTCTCACGACGAGCCGAGCACTGTCCTACGTGCTATCCACGTTGTTGTCTCACGTTACCCTCACGAAAGGCTCATGACGTGCACAGTACTGTTCTCCCCACGTTACTGTGTGGAAACTGAGGGCTGAGGAGCTTAAAGGGCTTGTCCACGGTCACGCCGTTGGCAACAGCAAAGCCGGCATCTGAGTTCGGGCTCCCCGGCTCTGAAGATGGACCCTTGACCGTGACGTGGCCCTGCCTCTAAGACCGTGGGCTCAGGCTTCCCTCCGAGGGCGCTGCCCGCTCATCTATAACTACGGCCACACGTTCTGTGCAGCGTCTGTCTTACACACGCCACTGCTCTCCGGCAGCGAGATGTCTGGGTTCCCTCAGGGAGAGAGCACAGAACAGCATCCTGTCCTCTCAGAAGGTGTATCTGGCACATCGTGGGGGTGGGGGGAGGGGGCATGATGGGGGACATATTGAGCTTTAGGCTTAGACATCTAAAACATGGCAAAATGGCCCTGGCTGGTGCAGCACAGTGGTCAGAGCATCAGCCTGCACACCAAGGGTCACAGGTTCGCTTCCCAGTCAAGGGCATGTACCTGGGTTGCAGGTTTGATCCCTGGCCCCGGTCAGGGCACATGGGGGAGGCAACAAATTTATATGTCTCTCTTACTTCGATGTTTCTCTCTCTCTCTCTCTCTCTCTCTCTCTCTCTCTCTCTCTCTCTCCCCCTCCTCCCTCCCTCCCTCTCTTGTACTAATATCTTCGGGTGGGTGAGGATTAACAAACAAAAAATGGTAAAAATGTTTAAGGCAGGTGGGATGCAAACGGATGAGCAATGGGAGGTGGTATTTGGATTAGCAAAGGCTCTTAAATCTAGAACTCGCATCCTACCCCTCACCGCGGGGCTGGAGGCTGTGCAGCCAGCAGCCGTACCCATTGAGACGGGCGCGCTGGGCCTGGAGGCGATCCCAGCTCCCGCTGCTGCGACATGAACCCCTTCATTGCTCAGCACAGCAGGGGTCCTGGCGAGGGGCTGAGGAGCCGAGGACGCAGAGGGCACTGGGGGCACCGATTATCTTCCGACTGGTGCTCCCCTCCCACACCTCCCCTTGCTGAGACAAGCAACCAGAAACACGTGGATGGGAGAGTTCGTCTACAAACTGGAGTCAACTATACACGTGGACAGACTACCCACTTCCACTGACCCTTGAGGAGTGAGGGATTAGAGGCACTGACATCCCGGGCAGTCGAAAATCCACATATAACTTAGGACCCCCCAAAACCTTAACCGCAGCCATCCCTCGGCACGGATGAGTACTGAGAATAGCATATTCCAGGGCTCAGTGAGGGGCCAACGGCGCTGACAGTCCCCACAGGGAGCGGCGGAGGGAATGACGGCGGGAAAGATAGACTATGGCAGCGCAGGGTGAGCGTGATCACACACAGTGGGCTGGTTACACGGCTAGCCTGCTGTGTGACCTCAGGCCAGTTGTTCAACCTCTCTGATCTCAGCTTGTCAGCTATAAAATGAGACTACTTGGTATCTCCCCTTCCTACATACTCCTCTCTATGGTTGAGAAGGTGAAATGCCAGTGAAAAAAAGATGCCAGTCTACTTCTCCACAGCCTGACTCTGTGCTTGGTCATGTGACTCGCTTTAGCCCCTGGCACATTAGCCCATGTGATGCAGACAGAGTCCTGAGAAGAGCTTGTGAGGATGAACCTCGTGCAGACAGCTCAGCCGGCTGTCCAGGATCACCCAGTTCAAAGGTCAATTTTCTCGAGGCCTTTGAAGCATCTCCCGGGCTTCTAAGCATCTGCCACTATCAACACGGAGTTCAAGAGCCGCGTCCCGGATGTTGAGTCTCTGAGACTATTGCTATGAATGACTTTAGACCTCAGAGCCTCATTCCTACCTGAGCCATGCAGGGATCGGCAGGTCAGAAAATACGGACTTTAAGCCAAAGACCTGCTCTCTGAAAGGCAGGGGTGGGGTCACTGGGTTCCAGAACACTCAGCTCAGCTCATTTTAAAACAGCGATAACTCGCGTGCAAGGCAGGGACTGCAAAGGCTGGAAGTCATTTCCCTCGAGGCTGCAGCCAGAAAAACACAGCCAGGATGGAAGGGCCGTTCACGTGGTCCTGGTCAAGCTTGCGATCGCCAGGCGCTGCGTAACAGGTCCACATCGAAGGAGAAACGGGAATCGAGTGGCAGAACCCTGGTGACAGCTGTGCGGAGCCCCGCTCGGTCCGCGTCCGCATGCAGGGACAGGCAGCCTCTGCCCCGAGAATGTGCCCTTAAAAGGAGTCACGGTTCATCTGACAAAGCGGTTGTCAAGAGGGTCCCCAACAGGGGCAACGTGGGACGCCCTCCTGCACCCCCCAAGATGCTTCTCGGGTGCCTAGAAAGTGGCCAACACCATATCACATGACCAGGAAGTGTCTGTTGAACAGAAAAGTGCTGTGATCAAGCCAGGGTTCTCCTGCTGTCACTCAGCTGCACCTACAAGACAGGAGAGCGAGGCCAGCCCAGCCCCGGCGGCCCGCAGCCAGCGCCGGCGAGAGGAACCTCCCACAGACCCACAGCCTGAAGGAGATGTGCTGTGTCACCCCCACTGCAGGTGGAGCGGTTTGTCACACAGCAGAGCCCCCGGTACAACTGCTGTCAGATAACGCCGCGGCCTCTCACGGGGCAGGGGCAGGTGGTGAGCCCAGCAGAGGACACGCCGTCGCCCGTCCCAGGCAGCCGTCCAAGCAGCTTTCCAACAAAGCCCAGGAAGCCTCAAGTTACACACAAAATAAAAGTCAAAAAACGAAAGGGAGAGAGGCAATCTGAACGTTTAGATTGCTTTGCCCTTCCAGAATTCCTTTTCTTTCTTTTTTTTTTTAACAAATTGCCCAGTGTAGAGTCTTTTCTTTTTTTCCCCTCCCGAGAAGTTATTTATTTTTATGGGCTTCTTTCGGGAAATAAAAATCAATTTTGGAATGCAAGTGATACATTTTACTCTCCCAGTAATGAAAGCCAGGAAATTAAAGGCCTCCAGGAACAACCCCTCTGTACTAACATGATGTAGAATGCAGCCCAAATGGTCTGTGTGAGCGTTTTATAAATCGTGACCACCGCTGGCTGATGGCGACTGGAAATCGCTCACAGAGGACACAGAGCCACCGCGAGGAACGGATGGCTTCAGAGGAGGGGTGGGGGCCCCCACAGAAAGGCTCCTACACGCCCTGCTCTGTGAGTCACAACTCTGGGAACTGAACGTCGGGGTGCTCCTGTGTGTGTCCCAGTAACATGTTTGTTCAGTGATTCAACAGATAATTAATGAGCATTTATTATGTGCCTAGGCCTGGTGATATGACAAGAAACACGCCGGGCATAGCCGGGGCCTTCAAAAAGCTCACATGGCCCTGACCGGTTTGGCTCAGTGGATAGAGCGTCAGCCTGCGGAATAAAGGGTCCCGGGTTTGATTCCAGTCAAGGGCATGTACCTTGGTTGCGGGCACATCCCCAGTAGGGGGCATGCAGGAGGCAGCTGATTGATGTTTCTCTCTCATCGATGTTTCTAACTCTCTATCCCTCTCCCTTCCTCTCTGTAAAAAATCAATAAAATATATTTAAAAAAAAAAAAAAAGCTCACATGAAGGGGAAGTGCCCAGACAGTGGGCAAGGTGCGTCCAATCGGGGCCTGGGAGCAGACTCCGAGGTGGAGACAAGAGCGGGGCTCCGGGGACCCCCTTGGGAAGACCTCCTGGGAAGGAAGGAAGGAGGGAAGGAAGGAAGGAAGGAGGGTGACCAGCAGCTCAACAGCAGTGCAGCCCCAAAGGCCTCGGCCCATCCATGCATCAGAGAGCTCTGGGGGGGGTGGCCCCAGACGGGCCCCCAGGTGCAGAGGGGATGGGCTTTGGTTCCCAGCCCCCACAGGAACCCATGACCCCTGGGGTGGGCTCCCCCTGAAGGGGCAACCTTGTAGGATGCAGCTCCCTTTGGCCGCCCTGGAGGACTGAGCTGTGCGCTGGGCAGCCCACGCCCCCTCCGCCTGCGCAGAGGCACCTCAGTCCTGAAAGGCGGGGGGTAGGGGTGGGGGGCAGCACCACTCAGGAGCCCACGTTCTCGCAGCGTCGCCCACACCTCTCTCCACTTCCTCCGTGACAGCCAGGGCCACTGTTCCACGCGGCCCTACGTCACATGACCGAATCCAGTGACTGGTTCCCAGCCTGTGCTCCCCTGACCCGTGGGGGCCACCCTGCCTTCTTGGACTCTGCCCTCCCTGCTCCTGTGACCTCAGCCCTGCCGGCCCCCTTCTTCCTCCCGGAGCACTTTCTCTGCTCCCTCCCGGCTCCTCTTCCTCACTCACTCTGGAGTGGCCCCACCTCCCAGGCCCCACCATGCTGCCTCCCACCCCCTCTCTCACCCGACACCCCAACGCTTCAGCTTCTGCCACTCTATCCAGAACCCCACCTCAGCTCCGTTTGCCGGACCCCCCGCCTACTGGACACAAGTCGCCCATGGAGCCCAACCGTCTCAGACTCAGCCCAGGCAAAACCCTGACTGCACGTCGCACCCACTATCCACACATCTTCCTGAGCACAAATCGCACTTAATCCCTGACTCCTCCGTCCTCCCCCATCCTCCACACCAATTCATTCTCGCCTGTCCATTTGTTGTCGCTTCCTGGATTCGAATGTGCATCTCATCCATCCCACTGACATCCCTTCTCTAGACCAAGTCTTGGTCACTCCCTACCACCTACCACTGACTAACACCCAAGCCCCCAGATGTCCCTGAGCCGTCCCCACAGCTGCACTCTGCGGGCTCAGCACGCCTGGCACCGCGCCTCCACGCCGGGGCCTTCACCACGTGGCTGCTTCTGCCGACAGCCCACCCAGCGAGCCCTCTTTGCCGGCACTTCATCATCTGCACGTGGCAGTGGCTGCTGTGAACACTGAGGTGGGCTCTTGCCCTCCATCCAGTGCAGGGAGACGGGCAAGAAGCACATACACAGGACAAATACCTGTCGCCACGAAACAGTGTTAGACGGGGGAAGGGGACACAGGGCCTGGAAGGGGCTTCTTTGGAAAAGGCTCGGGGGTGGCCCTTCTGAGAAGGAGACGCTGAAGTGGCCAGGACACCGGTACGTGGAGGAAGAGCAAGGGCGAGAGGGAGCCAGGTCACGGGGAGCAGAGACCACATCACACATCACGGCAAGTGGGCAAAGAGAGAGGAGCTGGCGAGAGCGAGCGGCTGGGAGCACCGGCCTGAAGGCTGGGGGGGGGGGGCAGGGGGGGTCCTGCTTTCAAGTGAAGGCTCCCAGAAGCCTCGAGCTCTCCTTTTAGGACGGCCCCTCCCTCCGCTGGGTGAGGAGAGGATTTCAGAGGGCAAACACCCATGAAAGCTGCCTTTCATCTTTCCAAGTACAAGCCAGACAGCGGGCCCAGGGCACACGCCTTTCCCACTGACTCTCAGACCCCAAGCCCCCGCCAACCACCCTCCTGGCGGCCCAGCAGGCAGTGCGGCTGCTGAAGAAGTCTGCAGACAAGACACCCCAAGCGCAGGGGCTGCCGACCCACCGTCCCGTCTAGGGACCCGGTAGCCCGCGAGCCCCAGGAGTGTCTCTGGAGCCGATGGAGGCAGAGACAGTGGCCGGCCCGGTCAGTGAGCCGCCAGGAAGCATGAGGGGGCTGCGGGGAGGGAGGGGGAGCTGTGCGTCTGGGCGGCTAGAAGGAAGCAGGTTCCTCACAGCCAAGTCGCAGGTTCAATCCCTAAACCCTCCGGTTGCCACAGTGGCTGAGGGCCTGGCCTGCAGACTCACACAAGCAGGCCCCGACCAGCTCTCCACCGCCAGCGCGGGGCTGGGCCGGTCAGTGACGCTCCCCGAGCCCGTCCCACCTGGGCCTGGTGCTGGTGCGGGGAGAGCTCAGCACTGCCGCACACCGGGGCCCTTGTGTTCGTGTGTTTTATGTTAACATTTAGAGGGACTTTAATGACTGGGTCGGGGAGCAGCACGGCACACACCCCACAGAACAAGGAGAGGGCAGCAGAGATGCGGGGCGTCCGCTGGCTCCGTGACTGTCCCCCGGGCACCCCACCAGCCCCTCCACAGTTTCCTGCAGTTTGGGTCACTTTGCTTTCTCAGCTCAAAGGCCACTGGGGTTGGGATGTTGTCAAGCTACAGGTGAAGACAGTGGGTTAGACGAAAAGAAATAAAATCAAAGGATCATTGATCCTCAACTGGGGGGCGGGGGAGACAGGCTCTCAGCTCACACTCGCGTCCCTGCAGGATCCATTCTCTAGCGGAAGCAGGCACCTGGGAGGGCCATGGGGGCCGCGGGAGCCCCAATCCAGCCATCCGTGGCTGCCTCCCGCAACTGCCAGGAGGAGGAGGAACCGACAATAGCAGCCAGTTCCCACCACCTCTCTCCCTCCCTCCCACCCTCCCGCACTCCTCGGAGCCCAGCAGGCAGCTGACATAACTCAGGGCACTGACAGCCCGGGAAGCTAGCTGCCTCTCTAGCCTCCAAGCACCAGGTGTCTGAGGCCGTGCGGGAGCAGCCACTTCTGCCCTCATTAAGAGGCCTTGGGTGGCAGAAGGGATGCGAAGGAACTCTCTGGTGTATTGGGCTCCTGGTGAGGCCGGACAAAAGCTCCCAGAGCTGGACCCCAGGCCCCTGCCACTGCAGGCCCTCATCTGCATCTCATTTGCATTGCATACTTAACAGGAGCCCAGCTCTGTCACCCAATTAGGGGGTGGGGGTACGCTGAGGGAGAGGGGGTGTCTGCACAGCAAGCCCACAGCAGCCTCCGCCCTCCAGGAAAACAAGGCCTCAGTCAGACCACAGCGAGGCAGACAGATGGAGAGCACACTATTCCGGGACGGATGGCCAACTAAATAAAGCCGTGGTTACATCATGCACAGAGACGGACAAGAAAACTCCAAGTGTTTCCAAGAGGCCGCGTTGGAACGATGCGGACCAGCTGCAGGCAAGTCCGGTGCTGAGAGTCCAGCTGCGCCCACAGCACATGGAGGAGCCAGGGCGGGTGGTCGGTTCCCACGGAGGGCCTTTCCCTCTCAGGAGGGTTCCCGTTGGGTTTGACTGACACACACACAGCCCCCTTGGAGGGTCAGCACTGCCCTCGTATATGTGGGCACTGGGATCTCCGTATGAGGGCAGACTGGGTTCAAACCCCGGCTCTGGCCCTTCTTGCTGTGTGACCGAGGGCAAGTCACTGCACCTTTCTGAGCTTCAGTTTCCCTCCTGTGTCGAACGGGGGCAAGAGCCACACGGACCTCAGGGGATTAAACGATGGTGCATGTGAAGTGCCTGGCACAATGCCTGGTACCTCTTACAAAATACAAAGCCGTGCGAGGCTGCCTCTAGTTGAGGAAACAAGAAGTGAAGTTGGGCGTTTATAACTTAAAGGAGCTGTCAGAGCTCCCGGAGCCATGAGAATGGGTTCCCACGCACGAAGGCTGCCATGGCAACCCAGTGCTGTCGCTCCGATCCCTTAGCGAGAATTACAAAGCCCTCGGCAGCTGCCTCCGTGCCACCTCGGCCCTCCCACCACAACACCCAGGCCTCCTGCCACTTCCTCAGGCAGGCTGCGCATGCTCCTGCCACAGGGCCTTTGCACGGCTGCTCCTCGGCCTGGAATGCTCTGCCGCCAGGAGCTGCATGCGCCCTCCTCCCGCTCCTTCAGAGTCTCTGCTCCGATGTCCCCGCCTCAGTGCCTTCTTCCCGGCCACACATCTGACTCTGCAAGTCCTGTCCCCGCCCAGCCCTCCTCCTGCTATACTTTCCCCTCAGCACCCGCCATCCCATCCGCTGGGTGTTCTTATTCACCGACTTCACGGTCTGTCTCAGGACAGGGGCCTGCAACCTGCAGCCCGCGGGCCAAATCCGCTGCCCTGTTTCTGCAAATACTAGAAAAGTTTCCTGAGAACACAGTCACACCCGTTCACTGACACTGTCGCCTCTCCTGAGGCAATGCCAGGGACCCCAGGGTGCAAAGTCCGCCTGGGCCTCAGCAGGAAAGCCTTCAGCCTGAGCTGGAATAAACCCGTCTAGTCCTCCACTGATGCCATCTGCCTTTGTCTAGAGCGGCACTGGGCACAGGGCGGGTCTTGGCGTGCTCGTCAATGGTCGGCGACACGAGCTGAGAGCCAGGACCCGTTTCCTGGAAGGAACGAGAACAGGACCACCAGGACCGAGGCCGCAGAGGGAGGCTGAGGGGCGCAGGTCTAGAATGAGGGAGGCGCCCACCCTCCTCCTCTGCCCCCGAAGGCCCTCTTCCGCCTGGCACCGTGCCCATCGGGGGCTGCTCGGGCGGCGGAGGGTTCTCGGCGGGCCTGTGTGGCTGTGCCCTGTGAGGTGGGCCGCCTGGGCAGTGGGATCGGGCCGGAAGCCGCGCTGAGGGCGTGGGCAGCTTCCCGGAGCGGAAAGGCTGGGCCCCAGCCCTGTCTGCGGGCGAGTAAGAGCTGCCGCTGCTGGGCGCCATCTAGGAGGAGCTTCACAGAGCTCATGAGCTCGGCGGGTCGGGGTTACCGGATTCCCTGCCGAGTCCACCTGCCTGCCCGGACCACTGCCCTTCCTGACCTTCTGACCTGACCTTTCAGCGCTCCTGGGCCCTGCTTCTCCCGCCTGTGAGTCCCCACGTCTCCAGGGGAGCACCTTCTATTGGTCAGTGAGCAGCTCCCAGGAGACTGCAGTGACCTTTCCCCATCGCCCCCCCCCAGCTGAGTGCCCTCCTCCCTCCAGATTCCTCAGCTCCGCTGCCCCCGCGCCCACCGCACTCAAGGAGACGGGGGGGCATGGTTAGGGGCAGGGCCCTGGAGTCAGAGAGCCCAGGGTTGGAATCCCAGGTCTGGTCCGCCACCTCACAGCGGTGCGACTTTAACGAGCCGTTCAGCGCCCACACCACTGCCCGCCCCCATGTCCAGCGCCCACCGCCCACCGCCCCCGCGTCCAGCGCCCACCACCGCCCTATGTTCCAGCGCCCCCATGTCCAGCGCCCACCGCCCCCACGTCCAGCACCCCACCGCCCCCGCGTCCAGCGCCCACTGCCCCAGCCCCGCGTCCACGAGCCTCTAAGACGAGCGCCACCAGCACAGGCAGCGGCTCTGCAGCCTGGGAGCGCCGCTCTAACAGCAGGGCCCAGGGAGCCCCCAGGGGTGCACGGAGAGGAAGACCCCCGCACAAGGAAGCACAGCAGACAGGGGGCTAACATCGCCCCACCGGCCCCCAGGAGGGAGGAGGCGGGTCAACGGTGCCCCAGCCCAGAGCACGGGACTCAAGTCCCAGCTCTACCTCTTCCTGGCTGTGCGAGTCACTGAACCTCCCTCTGCCTCAGTTTCCTCATCTGTAACACGGAGCTGACACTAGTAAGCATCTCACAGGGTGTTGCTGGGTTCCATGTGAGGCTGGGAAAGCCTTCTGGGCGCCCTTGATTCCACCAGCGTTGCTAGGGCCTGGCCTCATTATCCTGTAAGTGTTGGCAGCGCAGTAACAAAGGCTCGCCTCCTATCTGTGCCCATCTGCGTCCCCCAGGGAGCCACCTGGGACACCCCCAGCCCACACTGCTCCCTCACAAGGCCTAGCCGGCCCCCTGTCTACCCACCGGCCTCATCACTAGGCTCCAGCCACTCAGCTCTCTGTCCGCTCCTGCAAGGCACATGGCCTCACTGCTCCCTCGGGGCCTCTGCCTGTGCTGTTCCCTCTGCCTGGCATGCTGTTCCCTGGATTTCCAGCAAGCTGGCTCCCGCCTGCTCACCATTCAAGTCGCCACCAAAGGCCCTGGCGATGACCCCCCAGCCGCCCTCAAGCACATCACTGCTTTGTTTTGCTTTCTTTAGGCCTTTATCACGGTCTGTCTGCTTCAGGTCCATTTCCCTCACTAGGAAGCATACAGGGGCCACAGGGCAGGCGCCTGTGCAGCTCGCTCACAAGGGTAAGCAGGAGCCAGGACTCTCACTCCGGCCTGCGTCCTAAGGCCGCTCAAGCCCTGTGAGCACAGCCTCTACTGGCTCAGTTAGAGTCTTGAAGCCAGAACAGGAGGCTGCAGGAGAGAGAGTAAGGAAAGCCTTCTGGGGGCGGAGACCACAGCAAAGCAGGGAAGGGAGGCTCAGACCATTGTACGTGAAGGGCTGAGCCAGGGGCTGTTGCTACCTGAGTCTTATTGCAGGGCACGTGGGTGGGTTCCGCCACGGAGGAAAGGGGGTTCTGGCCCCGGGGTACTGACACCAGAGCTTCATTGGGCTCAGGGGCCAGGGCCTTCTCGGAGGCCGAGGTGGGGCTGGATGGCTCTCCCCCATCGCCTCCTACCCATCCCCGAAACTGTGGCAGCCCCACCCCCTTACGGGAACAGGGCCTGGGAAAGCCACCACCTGGTAGACCAGACACACTCCCCTGTCCCCCTGCCAGTCCGCAGCAAGGAGTTTTATGGCGTTTTAGGGTGCGTACAGATCGCCTGGGAGGTGGTTGAAATGGGGATTCTGACTGTGCAGGGCTGGATGGAACCAGACATCTGCATCTCTAACCAGCTCCGGCGACGCTGCTGCTGCTGGTCCCCGAGCGCTCGCAGCAGCCAGGGCCAGCCTATTGGGAAGCGTGAACCTCCCCCAGAACTCTGCAGCCCGGCCACACAGTGGGGAACGGAATAGGAAGGCGAGGAAGTCAGACCTAGAGGCGGGTGGGCTCAGCCGGGCAAGGAACAGAGAGGGGATGCTGTGACGAGGGCGGCAGAAAGCCATCAGATGGCAGACACCGAGGGTCAGCGAGCAGGCCCCACTCGGGGGTGGAGGCCACGCAAGACACACGCTATGACGGCAAGAACCCGAAAGCACCAGGCAGAACCTGGGCCCGGCTCTGCCCAAGCTGGGGAGCACCCCCAGTCCGCAGTCACCCACACCTGTCGCTGGGATCAGCCACTTGTTTCACTGCTCTGGTTGGTGGAACGTTTAGGTAAGAGTTTTTCCTACTTAGAATTTTCCTGTTTTTCCCCACCCAGCACCTCCCAGTCCCACTTCCCCACCCCTCCCTGCAATCCAGGGTTTGCAGCCTTCCACTCCCTGCTTCCCTCCCTGACAAAAATACAAACATAACTCCACACATAGAAAGCATCTGTCGCAGCTGCTTATTTCTTCGAAATGAGATCAAGCTAAATATATTTTTATGCAATGCAGGCCTCTCACTCAGTGCATCAGAGATGGCCCTCCATGTCATGGGTTGGCAGTGTTTCCAGGGAAGGCCACAGAGTAATACGTTAGGCTTTGCAGACCATGCAGCCTATCATGAAAGCAGCCAGAGGCAACATGGAAATGAATGGGTGTGGCTGTGTGCCAATAAAACTTTATTTTATAAAAACAAGCAGTGGGCCATATCTGGCCCATAGGCCATAGTTTGCCAGCCCCTGCTCCAGGGCATTAGCTGTAGTTCTGATGCTTTGGTGTTTCGTTTGGTTTTTAATTAGTTAGAGCTTTATTATTTAAGCTTTTAAATAATAAAAGTGTCATATGAAGTATACTATACATACTAGTATAACAAGCATCCAATCATAATGACACAGTTTGATACATTTTCACAAAGTGCGTACATCTGCGGGACCAGTTCCCACAGGCAGACCAGCTCCGTAGAGTCACACACACCCATTTTAATTCATGGTTTTCAGCACCTGTGTCACAGGAGCCCACAGAATGGATACACCGTAACTGGGCAACTCCAACTCTTTGCCACTGGGAACTGCACGCCAATAAACACACTTGTTCTGGACTTTATTTCCCTGTGTGCTGGGGTTTTATTCCAACAGGACAGATTTCCCAAGGGTAATATGTACGTATTTTGACAAGTACTGCTGGACCACCTCCTTCCAGGCAGTGGCCCGCGCAGCCCTGCAGGCCTGGCCGCCCCCCTTCACGCGGTTCGGCGGGGACTTTGAGGAGCAACACGCAGCAGGTCCCAGGGCTTGGGGCCTTGGGCGGTGGCCGGGCTTGGGCTTGATCATTCTTATTCGTCTTTAACACTCAGGGAAGAAGAGAAGAAACGTGGAGTACAAAGACCTCAGCTCCCTCCATCAACCCCGTCTCCTTCAGTGTCCAGGACACCGACCGACCACTTCACAGGCCAAAGGCCGTGAAGGAAGGGCAGGCGGGGGTGTGGTCCGGCCCCGGGGGTGTGCAGACCTCTCCTACAACACGCTGAACGCGACGGTCAGCGTGCCCTAGATGCAGCTATGACTTCACTCGCTTCCTCATGACAAAGCCACGGCAGAGAAACAAGTTTGTTTCAGGGAATTTTCTCTCCAATGAGGACACAACGTAGTGTTTTCAATAAACCGATTTCACTGCACTGCAATTTCTTTTTAAAAAAAGAAACCTAACCACCATCAAGCATGAGGTACTCTAAGGAATCCTGGGTACCATGGGCCCTGGTCCCCCGAGCTTGTGAGTGTGGGGGCCGGGGTGCATGCCTGCCACACAGGGCGTGCTGTTGGGATGGTGTCCGTGGCTTGTCCCGGAGCCCCAGTGGCCGCTGTGACGGCAGAAAAGAGGATGAGCTTGATCGGGGCGAGGCCGTACCCATCTCACAAAACGCAGCCACCGCGCATGGATGTGTGCACGTCACTCTATTACGTTTTATCTCAAAAGTAAAAGCAAAACAAGTTCTGAGTTCTAGTTGATGCTGCAGTGTTCAGGGGGCGACCCACTGCCTTTACCTTACTTCAGAAGGTATCAAAGACGAGATGATTGGTGGGGGGAGAGCGAGATGCAGGGACACTGATTAGGCAAGTGCAGCGAATGTGGTGGCAGAAGCCCAGGGCGGACAAGTGGGTGTTCCTGGTGAGATTCTTTCAACGCTGCTGTCTGTTGCACATTTTTTATGCTAAAAGGTGGGGGTGGGGGGTACTAACCAGCAATGTCTAAGGGAGGGGCTGGGTCCTGTGCCCGCTCTGTGACGTGTGGCCTGGAGAAGCCCCTCCTCTCCCTGGCCTCAGGGCCCTGGGAGCCACTTTACTCCCCTCCGCCACGCCCCCCTTGTGGTCCACAAGGTCTGAGCAACTCTTGGAAGAGAGCCTTCCGGGAGGGCCGCTTCCAAGGCAGGACTGCCCCCTGGTGGCCAGCAGCCTAACTTATGAACATGTTCTGACCCATTGACACTCCGCTGAGGAATTTTGAGATATTAACACATGAGGAGTTATCACCATGACAGTCCCCTTTTCTCCCCTCTTCTCTTTCCCTTTAGAGCAGAGAGCCAGCTTGCAGGGGTGGGGGTGGGGGGGGGGAAGCAGGCAACAAGCTGAAAGCCTTCAGCCCCCTTGGCTCTGCCCCAAACGCAGGCTTCCAACAGGAAACCACGCGGAAGATGGGGGATTTGTGGACACAGTGACCTGGAAAAAACTCAAAGGCAGTGAATTTTAACCTGAAAAGGAGGCGACTCCCCATGGCTGAGAGAGAGAGAGAGAGAGAGAGAGGGAGAGAGAGAGGTCTCCAGGGTCCCAGGGAATTGGCAGATTGAATGAGCCCAGATTGTGAGGCTCATCCAGGCAGACCTCCCCGTCCGTGCTGAACCCAAGGGTCCAGAATCCGCTGGGCAAACCCTGGAACCTAAGTTAATACTGTTGCATGAACAGGGGGGGCTGGGAGCTCGGGGTAGAGGTTCCGGAGGAGCCGCCACCCAGGAGGGAGGCAGGGAAGCCGGCTGGGCGCTAACAGCTCCCCTCCCCCGCCGCTGTGGTTCCCACGCTCTGCGACAGGGCAGGTCTGTGGGCCATGGAGCCAGACTGCCTGGGCTCAAACCTGAGACCCACACTCACTGTGTGAGTCCTGGGAAGTTAGCTGGCTCTGTGCCTCCGTTTCCTCAGGTGTCAAGGGGGGAATATGAACACCTATGATAGGAGTGTTAAGATGATTAGCAAGTTGACCTACGTAAAGTACCTGGCATGTAATAAGTACTCAATAAACACAGCTGGCATTATTTTTCCTATTTGCCCTGACACGCTTTGCCCATTCCTGATAACCCCCACGCCTCTCGCAGACTCAGCCCGGCCATGCCTGCTCCGGACAACTTCTGGTGCCCTCTGGGGCTCCCAGGGGACCGCAGTGTGGCCACATTTCGACTTAATGATCTGCACTTGTCTGCCCTCGAGGCTGTGAGCTCCCTGAAGGAAGAGGCTACATCTCACTGCCATTAGGTCCAACCTGGTACCCAGGCCCTTCTGGAATGGATGGAGGAATATAATGGATGGATGGATGGTGGATGGATATGGATGGATGGATGGATGGATGGATGGATATGAATGGATGGATGGATTAATATAATGGATGGATGGATGGATGGATGGATGGATTGATGAATATGAATGGATGGATGGATGGATGGATTAATATGAATGGATGGATGGATGGATGGATATGAATGGATGGATGGATGGATGGATGGATGAATATGAATGGATGGATGGATGGATGGATGGATATGAATGGATGGATGGATGGATGGATGGATTAATATAATGGATGCATGGATGGATGGATGGATGGATGGATGGATGGGTGAATATGAATGGATGGATGGATGGATGAATATGAATGGATGGATGGGTGGATATGAATGGATGGATTGATGAATATAAGTGGATGGATGGATGGATGAATATGAGTGGATGGATGGATGGATGGATGGATGAATATGAATGGTGAATGAATATGAGTGGATGGATGGATATGAATGGATGGATGGATG
>NW_005871070.1:11533938-11536106 GCF_000147115.1 Myotis lucifugus | reverse complement strand
GAACTCTGCAGCCCGGCCACACAGTGGGAACCGATATAGGAAGGCGAGGAAGTCAGACCTAGAGGCGGGTGGGCTCAGCCGGGCAAGGAACAGAGAGGGGATGCTGTGACGAGGGCGGCAGAAAGCCATTCAGATGGCAGACACCGAGGGTCAGCGAGCAGGCCCCACTCGGGGGTGGAGGCCCGCAAGACACACGCTATGACAGCAAGAACCCGAAAGCACCAGGCAGAACCTGGGGCCCGCCTCTGCCCAAGCCGGGGAGCACCCCCAGTCCGCAGTCACCGACACCTGTCGCTGGGATCAGCCACTTGTTTCACTGCTCTGGTTGGTGGGACGTTTAGTTACGAGAGTTTTTCCTACTTAGAATTTTCCTGTTTTTCCCCACCCAGCGCCTCCCAGTCCCACTTTCCCACCCCTCCCTGCAATCCAGGGTTTGCAGCCTTCCACTCCCTGCTTCCCTCCCTGACAAAAATACAAACATAACTCCACACATAGAAAGCATCTGTCGCAGCTGCTTATTTCTTCGAAATGAGATCAAGCTAAATATATTTTTATGCAACGCAGGCCTCTCACTCAGTGCATCAGAGATGGCCCTCCATGTCATGGGTTGGCAGTGTTTCCAGGGAAGGCCACAGAGTAATACGTTAGGCTTTGCAGACCATGCAGCCTATCATGAAAGCAGCCAGAGGCAACATGGAAATGAATGGGTGTGGCTGTGTGCCAATAAAACTTTATTTTATAAAAACAAGCAGTGGGCCATATCTGGCCCATAGGCCATAGTTTGCCAGCCCCTGCTCCAGGGCATTAGCTGTAGTTCTGATGCTTTGGTGTTTCGTTTGGTTTTTAATTAGTTAGAGCTTTATTATTTAAGCTTTTAAATAATAAAAGTGTCATATGAAGTATACTATACATACTAGTATAACAAGCATCCAATCATAATGACACAGTTTGATACATTTTCACAAAGTGCGTACATCTGCGGGACCAGTTCCCACAGGCAGACCAGCTCCGTAGAGTCACACACACCCATTTTAATTCATGGTTTTCAGCACCTGTGTCACAGGAGCCCACAGAATGGATACACCGTAACTGGGCAACTCCAACTCTTTGCCACTGGGAACTGCACGTCAATAAACACACTTGTTCTGGACTTTATTTCCCTGTGTGCTGGTGCTTTACTCCAACAGGACAGATTTCCCAAGGGTAATATGTACGTATTTTGACAAGTACTGCTGGACCACCTCCTTCCAGGCAGTGGCCCGCGCAGCCCTGCAGGCCTGGCCGCCCCCTTCACGCGGTTCGGCGGGGACTTTGAGGAGCAACACGGTGCACCCAGCAGGTCCCAGGGCTTGGGGCCTTGGGCGGTGGCCGGGCTTGATCATTCTTATTCGTCTTTAACACTCAGGGAAGAAGAGAAGAAACGTGGAGTACAAAGACCTCAGCTCCCTCCATCTCCTCAAATCAACCCCGTCTCCTTCAGCGTCCGACCACTTCACAGGCCAAAGGCCGCGAAGGAAGGGCAGGCGGGGGTGTGGTCCGGCCCCGGGGGTGTGCAGACCTCTCCTACAACACACTGAACGCGACGGTCAGCGTGCCCTAGATGCAGCTATGACTTCACTCGCTTCCTCATGACAAAGCCACGGCAGAGAAACAAGTTTGTTTCAGGGAATTTTCTCTCCAATGAGGACACAACGAAGTGTTTTCAATAAACCGATTTCACTGCACTGCAATTTCTTTAAAAAAAAAGAAACCTAACCACCATCAAGCATGAGGTACTCTAAGGAATCCTGGGTACCATGGGCCCCGGTTCCCAGAGCTTGTGAGTGTGTGTGTGTGGGGGGGGGGGGGGGGGGGCCCGGGTGATTCCTGCCACACAGGGCGGGGTCTTGGGATGGGGTCCGGGGGTTGTCCCCAAACCCCCATGGGCCCTGTGACAACAAAAAAAAAGAAGGACTTTATAGGGGGGAAATCCTACCCCTTCTCCAAAAAGCAACCCCCCCGCATGGGTGTGTGGCCCTCCCTCTTTTACCTTTTATCTCAAAAATAAAAACAAAAAAAGTTCTGAATTTCAATTGGAGCTGCAGTATTCCGGGGGGGACCCACTGCCCTTTCCTTTCTTTAAAAGGGATTAAAAAACCAAATTATTTGTGGGGGGAAAACCAAATTCC
>NW_005871070.1:11478880-11533838 GCF_000147115.1 Myotis lucifugus | reverse complement strand
TCCCTACACGCCATCAGCTTCCTCCTTCCTTCCCACACGCCATCAGCACCCTCCGTCCCTACACGCCATCAGCTTCCTCCTTCCTTCCCACACGCCATCAGCACCCTCCGTCCCTACACGCCATCAGCTTCCTCCTTCCTTCCCACATGCCATCAGCACCCTCCTTCCTACACGCCATCAGCACCCTCCTTCCTACACGCCATCAGCACCCTCCTTCCTACACGCCATCAGCACCCTCCTTCCTACACGCCATCAGCACCCTCCTTCCTACCCACCATCAGCACCCTCCTTCCCACACGCCATCAGCACCCTCCTTCCTACACGCCTGACACCAGTACGGAGCGAGGCCCATCACACCAGGGGCCGGAAGAGCGGGGGCCGGGGCCACACCCCTTAAAGCCTGTGGGAGATGCGACACTCGCCCACCCGACAGGAAACCGACACTGGCACCAGGCGTCCACAACAGAGAAGGCGCGGGACCTACAGGAGGAGCAAGCGTAGCCGCTGGAAGGAAAGAAGATGGCGCAGAGGGACCTCCCACCCAGGGCACAGAATAAGCCGGTCCTGCCGGCGGTGGCGGAGGAAGGAGCGGGAAGAAAAGGAGTGAGACCACCCGCCGACTGTCCTCCGGCAGCGAGAGCCAGTGATGAGCCACCAGAAGAACTGAGCGCACTTCCACTCTGACCCAGACCTGCAGGCCCCGGGCAGCAGAGAGGAAGCCTGGCCTGGCGTCAGCAGCCACAGGACTCGCGAGGGAAGCGGCAGGCCCTTCAGAGGCACTGCAGCCGGTGCGGCCTCTGATGGGCTGGTGTGCACAGTGCGATGCAGCCTCTCATGGGCTGGTGTGCACAGTGCGATGCAGCCTCTCATGGGCTGGTGTGCACAGTGCGATGCAGCCTCTCATGGGCTGGTGTGCACAGTGCACATGGCCTCTGTTGGGCTGGTGTGCACAGTGTGCGTGGCCTCTGAAGGGCTGGTGTGCACAGTGCGATGCAGCCTCTCATGGGCTGGTGTGCACAGTGCACGTGGCCTCTGTTGGGCTGGTGTGCACAGTGTGCGTGGCCTCTGAAGGGCTGGTGTGCACAGTGCGCGTGGCCTCTGATGGGCTGGTGTGCACAGTGCGTGCGGCCTCTGATGGGCTGGTGTGCACAGTGCACGTGGCCTCTGTTGGGCTGGTGTGCACAGTGTGCGTGGCCTCTGATGGGCTGGTGTGCACAGTGCGGTGCGGCCTCTGATGGGCTGGTGTGCACAGTGCGGTGCGGCCTCTGAAGGGCTGGTGTGCACAGTGCGCGTGGCCTCTGTTGGGCTGGTGTGCACAGTGCGCGTGGCCTCTGATGGGCTGGTGTGCACAGTGCGGTGCGGCCTCTGATGGGCTGGTGTGCACAGTGCGGTGCAGCCTCTCATGGGCTGGTGTGCACAGTGCGATGCAGCCTCTCATGGGCTGGTGTGCACAGTGCGATGCAGCCTCTCATGGGCTGGTGTGCACAGTGCACGTGGCCTCTGTTGGGCTGGTGTGCACAGTGTGCGTGGCCTCTGAAGGGCTGGTGTGCACAGTGCGCGTGGCCTCTGATGGGCTGGTGTGCACAGTGCGCGTGGCCTCTGATGGGCTGGTGTGCACAGTGCACGTGGCCTCTGTTGGGCTGGTGTGCACAGTGTGCGTGGCCTCTGAAGGGCTGGTGTGCACAGTGCGCGTGGCCTCTGATGGGCTGGTGTGCACAGTGCGGTGCGGCCTCTGATGGGCTGGTGTGCACAGTGCACGTGGCCTCTGTTGGGCTGGTGTGCACAGTGTGCGTGGCCTCTGAAGGGCTGGTGTGCACAGTGCGCGTGGCCTCTGATGGGCTGGTGTGCACAGTGCGGTGCGGCCTCTGATGGGCTGGTGTGCACAGTGCACGTGGCCTCTGTTGGGCTGGTGTGCACAGTGTGCGTGGCCTCTGAAAGGCTGGTGTGCACAGTGCGCGTGGCCTCTGATGGGCTGGTGTGCACAGTGCGGTGCGGCCTCTGATGGGCTGGTGTGCACAGTGCACGTGGCCTCTGTTGGGCTGGTGTGCACAGTGCGATGCAGCCTCTCATGGGCTGGTGTGCACAGTGCACGTGGCCTCTGTTGGGCTGGTGTGCACAGTGTGTGTGGCCTCTGATGGGCTGGTGTGCACAGTGCGGTGCGGCCTCTGATGGGCTGGTGTGCACAGTGCGTGCGGCCTCTGATGGGCTGGTGTGCACAGTGCGGTGCGGCCTCTGATTGGCTGGTGTGCACAGTGCACGTGGCCTCTGATGGGCTGGTGTGCACAGTGCGGTGCGGCCTCTCATGGGCTGGTGTGCACAGTGCGCGTGGCCTCTGATGGGCTGGTGTGCACAGTGCGCGTGGCCTCTGATGGGCTGGTGTGCACAGTGCGGTGCGGCCTCTCATGGGCTGGTGTGCACAGTGCGCGTGGCCTCTGATGGGCTGGTGTGCACAGTGCGCGTGGCCTCTGATGGGCTGGTGTGCACAGTGTGCGTGGCCTCTGATGGGCTGGTGTGCACAGTGCGCGTGGCCTCTGATGGGCTGGTGTGCACAGTGCGGTGCGGCCTCTCATGGGCTGGTGTGCACAGTGCGGTGCGGCCTCTCATGGGCTGGTGTGCACAGTGCGTGTGGTGTTCAGAGCAAAGGGCAAAGCGTCCTGACTGGGGAGTGGGGAGTCCTCACACGGAGCGACTTCCGGGGGCCGCTCAGCCTTCAGCTCTCTGGTCTGTCTGGCTGAGATCAAGGAAGAGGGACCTGGGGTCCCCACCATGAAACCAGGCTGCCCCAGAGATCACTGGGTGAAGCCGCGTCCCTGGCCCGCCCGGCTCCCCCGTGCTGGCTGGGGAGGCGCACAGCTGCTCCGTGTCCGGATAATCCCGCAGCCACACAGAGGCCACCCTCCCAGCCCAGCCCCCACAGCTGCAGGGAGACTGACCAGGGCTGGGAGCAAACAGCAGACCTTGGTTTCTCACGGCGGTGGAGGCGTTCTGGGTTCAAGGTGCAGGCTGATAGGCTCCTGGGGCGAACCCGCTTCCTGCTCGCAGCGGCTGCCTCCTTGTCCTACCCTCCCAGGGCAGGGAGTGCTCTTTCTCCTCCTTCGCTTATAACGCCACTCATCCCATCAGGAGAGCCCTCCCTTAGGACTCCCAAAGGCCCATCTCCACATAGCACTTCCCTGGGGGTTGGGGCTCCAACATATGAGTTTGGGGAGACAGAATTTGGGGAGACTGACGGTCCTCACAGTACAGCCCTCTTGCCCGAGGAGGGGCTGACGGTGGGGATGCTGGACCCAACCTTCCCACGCAGCTAACGCCTGTCCACACCCCCACGCAGCCTCTCCCTGCTCTCTGCTCACTCCTCGCCCCATGAGCAGCCCCGATGAATCACTTGAACAAGAAACTCATCTTGGCTCTATTTTTAGAGAACTACAGTCAAAGCACGAGGTTCTCCCATCACCAATCCATCAGCAAGCCCGTGCCAAGGACTGGCTGTGCCCGGGGTGGTGAAAGGGCAGCGGCCAGGCACCACCGGGACCAGCTGCCGGGGCCGCGGCCGGGGCCTGCACGTGACTCCAGGCGAGTTGCTCAGCCTCACGGAGTCTTAGTTTCCCCTTCCGTGTGAGAGCAACAGTGCTCCCTCCGTTACCAACGCACTCAGACAACCACCGCGGGGTCCAAATGCTGGTGGCTATCAATGAATGTGATCAGAACTCTGAGCATGAAAATACTCTGCCCCTCACTTTCATGTTTATAATTGATTTTAGAGAGAGAGAAAGGGAGAGGGAGAGAGAGGAGCATCGATGTGAGAGAGAAACATCGATCGGTTGCCTGTTCCACACACCCCGACCAGGGATCAAACCTGCAACCTGGGCATGTGCCCTGACCAGGAATTGAACCAGTGAACTCTCAGTGCATGGGGTGCCGTCCAACCAACTGAGCCGCACTGGCCAGGGCTCTACCCCTCACTTTAAAGGAACCTCAACTTTCCTCCCTTCTCCCCTGTTTCACTTGTGTCCCCCCAAAAGATACATTCAAGTCCTAACCGCAGCACCTGTAAATATTACCTTATTTGGAAATAAGGCCTTGGCAGACGTAACCAAGTTAAGATGGGGTCATCCTAGGAAGGGTGGGTCCCTAATCCAGCGACTGGTGTCCTCATAGGAGGAAATTTGACACAGACATGCAGGAAGGAATACCAGGAGATGATGCAGGAGAGATTGGGGAGCACCAGAGGCTGATGGCAGCCACCGGAACGCAGAGAAGGGCAGGGACCAGACTCCCTCAGCGCCTCCGAAGGAGCCAGCCTCCCCCGCCGACCCTTGGATTCAGACTCCCAGCCTCCAGGTCACTTAGAGAACAGGTATCTGTCCTATTAGGCCATCCGTTTGTGGCATTTTGTTGGGGCGGCTGTAGGAAATGAATATTCATAGGCATATACTAGGATTGCCAGAGCAAACATGGAACGAAGGGGAAGCCTTTGGCCTTGACTTGGAAGGAACACTGTATTGCATTAGTTGGAACAAAGACTCCCCAAGGAATGCCCGTAAGAGGCAACTAGACCACAGCAGTGGGTGTGCAGGGCGCTGGAATACACAGTGACCTAGTACAGTGCACTTCAGCGTCAAGCAGACCCACGTGACCCCGTGTGGGCACCTCTCCGCCTGCTGCCCGGTCGGTAGAATACCCTTGCTCCTTAGCTCAGTAGTTACTGAAAAAAGGAACAATATTGCCTGTGGATGCTTTGCACAGTGACGGACACATTAAAAACTCGAAGGTTGGCTATTATATCATTCTTACTCTTCTTGTTAATGGAGTAAGGTCTCGGAAGCATAACTTTTCTGAGCCTCAGAGCTTCATAAAATGAGCGTAATAGGTATTCACAAGGCTGTGGTGAGCAGTGGAAGAGAACAGGGACAGCCCTTTTAGTTGAGACGTAACTGACATGCAGCATTGTGCACGTTTAAGGTGTACAATGTGCGGTTTGATACACTTGTAGATGGCAATACGACGGCTGCCACCTTCACGTCACATAACTATCACTTCTTTGTAGTGGGAACAACGGGTGGGCCTTGGGCCACCGTGATGACGGGGTGTGAGCCCTGCATTCATGAGCTCAGCAATGCAGACCACCCTAAAGGGAGTGGCGCCCCTGAAAGGTCCCGTCACATACTTGAGCCTTGTAGTTCCTAGAATATGACAGTAGAGGGCAGCAGGGCCTCACTTTTTCCCCCTCACCCGCATGCTAGTCCTGGGAAAACCAGCTACTTTTGAACAAGTGACTGCAGACTCCTGTCCACAATCCCCAAGTGTCCCGGTGGGATGAAGTCCACCACTTGCAAAGCTTCTTTTTAAAGGATAAAGCAATTCAGTGGATGTGCACCGGGTGTCACGACCCCTAGCTTAAAACAGGGATTGTATTTTACAAGGGACAGCGCATCAGAGCTACTGAACCATTCTGGGGCCTCACAGACCAATTTTTGCAAAATCAGCCCCTTTCGTGATCCATTTCCTAAGTTACCAAGTGATGAAACCCTAATTATGTTGGTTAGCTATGATATCCCACGCTCAGCCGGTCAGAGCTGGTTTTGCCTCAGCTTGTGGCTGCGTGCTGACCGGTGCGTACCGTACAGCGGGCCTCCACCTCGCCCGAGCTTCCTGGGGGGCAGAGGTTCTGGGACGGCCCATGACATGAGTGATGGACACCTCGCTCTCTCGTCCCCAGTCCCACTGCACCCCCCCCCCCCCAGCAGGCTGAGCGGGCCTCCTTCCTGTTAGACATATTTCAGAAGTACCAAAGGTATGGAGGGTGTGCACCAGGGAGCAGCGAAGCCACTGTCAGGTGCCAGAAAGAAATATTTCCAATACACGGGAAGTCCCTGCACCTCCGCCCCCAGGAGCGATGCTCTCCCAGGGTTTCTCATCAAGACCCGGTTCCTCTCACGGGAAACACGGAAAGAGACCAGCACCGCTTCCCTGCTGTCCTAATAAGGGAACCCAGAGGTGCACACTCCACAGGCGCTGAGAGAGTGTAAGGGGGAAGGGGGGTGGGGAATATCCTGAGCTCCAGCCCCAGGTGCTGTGGGGCAGGAGCAGAGGAAGGTTCACGGGGCTTGCCCATCGGTGAATGAAAACAGCCCCCCCCACCCGGCCACCTACCGAGAACGGTGAGGGACGTGCCCCTCGATGTGCGCCCGGATGTAGATGCGGCCGCGGCGCTCCGTGTGTCCCGTGCCGCAGAGGCTGGAGACGTCCATCACGCAGCGCTTGTGGACGTTCATCATGCAGGCTGGGGCCGAGGCGAGGCTCGTGTTGGCCGGGCCGGTGGCAGGCCTGTCCCAACCAGGCACTGAGCCTCCTTCCCCTCCTCCCTTCCAGGCAGCTGAGACCCCCAAGCTTGGCCGCAGCAAGCCCGCCCACTGGGTCACATCTGGAGCCTCCTCCAACCCCCCGCCCCCACCCTGAGGGTCAGAGGAGGTGGAGCTTGTCCAGCCTCCCGAAGGCTAAGGGTGCACCCCACACACCCCACACACCCCACGGGCCCTAAAGCCAGAGTCACTAACTTCAGTACCAGGTGGCAGGTAACAAGTGAGGGAAGGTGTGCGTGAGGGGACTTGGCCAAGCTGACACCCCAGCAGCCCCCACTCCAGCACAGCAGGGGGGTGGGGGGGGGGGGGGCAAGAGGCCAAGGCTTCCCATTGGTGCAGATAAGCAGGAGCCCTGACAGGACTCAGGGAGTGCTGCCAGCCAGCAGGTGGAGCCTCTGAGCCAGGGTACTTACTGTCACATTTCATCCCCTGGTGGATGAGTCCGTACAGCAGCGACCCGCAGTGGTCACAGAAGGTGGGGCTGGAGTAGGTGTGGATCTTGAACTTGTGCTTGCTCCGGGGGTCCTAGGCCAAGAGAAGACGAGAGGTCCGCGTCAGCGCATGCGTCCATCTGCAGGGTCCCTGGAGAGCCCGCCCCACTCCTCACGCCTGTCAGGACCTTCGCTGGAGCCTGGGCCAGACGTGGTGCCTGGTAACCAGTGGCCGAAGGGGCCAAGGAGGGAGAAGTCGGTCGGTCGCAGCACACTCGCTGTGCCTGCCTGTGGGGCCTCCGTCGGAGCACCCAGCCTGCTGTCCCTGCCTGCAGCAAGGGCTCCCGGGACAGCGGGCACAGTGCACACGGCAGGCAGACCGTGCACCGGCTCCCATTCTCCCTCCACCTCTCAGCAAGCCTCTGGTGCAGTGGTTCCCAACGGGGGCACACGCCCCCACAGGGGCAATTTAACCTTTAAGGGGGGCAATTCGAGAATGAGTTATTAACAGTGCATTTTCTGCATTTTCTTATGGTTCTAGGGGCCTCATATACAGTATACAATGTACTAGAGGTCCGATGCACAAAATTCGTGCAAGGGGCTCGGCCCTCGTGGCCCTGGCTTCATCCAGAAGGTCGTCCGGAAGGTCGTTCGGCTGTCCAGTTTAATTAGCATATTACACTTTTATTATTATAGATATACTGACACATTTATGAATTTCAGTTCTCTATTATATGTTTTGAAATGTCATTTGCTATTTTTTCATGTCACTTCATATTATTATTTTTGTAACAATTTCTTAGTGATGTCTTCCTCAGTACTTCAACTGTCCTTTCGTTCTTTTATTTTTCTCTTTTCATGGGTGCCATGTTCTTTGGAAGCTTGTTTAGACCAAGTTAATGGCTTTTAGGCTTCCTCCACATGAATAGGAGCTCACTTTTTGAAAAATAAGAATTCTATGTCACGGGGGGGGGGGGGGGGATCAGGATTTTAGAGATGCTTAGGCCAAAAGAAGGTTGGGAACCACTATCTGGGATGAGGCCCTCTGCTAGGACCTCATCACCTGCAGAACAGAGTTCAAGGTCCAATAAAGAGTCCGCAGGCTGTGGCGGAGACTGCCAGGTTCCCACCAACACCCGCTCTTCCCTTTAATAACAGAATCCTGGAGTTACAGCAGAGCACAGCCACCCGTGAGAGACCGCATTTCCCGGCCTCCCTTGCAGCTGGTGGGCCGGTGTGACTGAGTTCCAGCCAATGGGACATGCGTGCTGCAGGGTCAGCTCCCTTAAAAGAGAGGTGTATGAACACCCCGGCCCTTGGGGCCCCTTCCCCTTCACACCAGCTGGAAGACAGTGAGAACTGGAAGTGACCACTCGAGACTCAAACCTGGACCAGGTGTCGAACGGATAAAACCATCCTCACTAGCCTTGGACTTTGTCCCTTGGGACAGACACCTGAGAAAAAACCTACCTTCTATCTTCAGTCACTGTATCTAAGGGCTACTTGTTACAGCTGCTTACCCAGCTCCCTAGCTGACGGACTGCACGCATCATGACGGAATGTGCTCTCCGTTATATCCCAGGGCATATGTTGCATTTGGCATAGAGGAGGAGCTCGATAAATATTTAAAGAGCGAGAGTTCACAGTTATTGAGCTTTGACTCATGCCTGGAGCTATTTTCAGGGACAAACGGCCATGAACGTACTTAATCGTCTAACACCCCTATGAAGTACGTTCCAGTTACTACCCCACCCCCTTTACAGGTGAGGAACCGGAGAGAGCGGAGGTGCAGGGCCCTGCGCACGGCTCCACGTGGCTGCCACGGCTGAGCCGGAGAGCTGTGGTGGCAGCTGCGGGCTGAGACCACCCCTGACCACTGAGAGCCCTGCAAATGCACGCGCTGCTTAAGAAAACGACGACGCAGGGAGAGCTGTGCAGACACACGACAGCCGGCCAGGAGGAAGGAGCCAATCAGCGAGCAGCTGGGGAAGTTCCTTGAAGGCTGTTGGAGGCTCTTCCTCCCTCGTCCCCTGCCTTAGCTTTCAGGGGGACTCAGACTTGCGAGTGCCCACTCCACCCCGACCCCACAGTCCCTCCGACACTAGACCGAGCAGGGCATGCCCCCCGCCTCTCCCACCTGGAGAGCTCGGAAGACAGCCACACGGTCCCCAGGGCCCGCGATCCTCAGGACAGCCCTGAGGGAGCCCGCCCGTGCCTGTCCCTGTGGTGCCACCTCCGTGGTGGACGCGTTTACACTTGGAGGCCCCACTCCCTGGACACAGGCGACTGGCAGACAGGTGACGTTTGGCTCCAATGGCTCCCATGGCTGGTGGCTGGGATGCAGGTGGCCAGGAGACAGGCAGCCCCAGGCTGAGGTGGGCTCCAAGGAAGAGAGAGGAGCAAGGACAAAGGTCACGTGACCTCGGATGGGGCCTGGTGCCAGTCCCCTGGGGACCTGCCCTGCAATTCCACCTGACGCCCCCGTGGCCTCTACACATCCTCCTTCGTGCGTCAGCGACCCAGGTGGGCAGCCGCTACCTGCAACACTGCAACAGGGTGGAGGGCTGGGAGCTACAGCCCTAGGGTTCAGGCACTGCCCACTGACCAGGCAGAGGAACAAGGGCGGCTGTGCTGGGAGCTAACCCTCTCATTGCCGGTCATAGCGAGGTGAGGTGGTGAGGGGCCAGCAGGGGGAGAGGGTGGGGGGAAGGCATGAAGGGGAGGCTCATGGGTCCAGTGGCTACTTACCAATTGGTGAAAAGTATGTCAGTATTTTCACAGCTGGCACCCTATGCAAGTGGGACGGGTTAAAGGTCAGCTCTGTCTTTAACCAAAACACTTCCCTTCCCAGCTCCGAGGATCCTGCTGACCTGCCCTGGGGTCCAGGGAGCTCGAGTCAGAACGCTCCCTTCGTCTTGTTTGATCCCATTCAAAGGTGCAGCGCCCACCTCCATCCCTCCCGCATACTGTTCTACAGTCAGGTTCCCCCCCCCCACGTGGGAGGGGCCTCTGCATCCGTCTCTGCCTCCATCCCCAGCCCGGGGCCTCCCTCGTGCTCAGGGGCCACAAGCTGGCGTCCGTGCTTGCAAACTGAGCTTGGAAACAGGCTGCCTTTGGCCCAGATGGTGCTTCTTAAAAATTTGACTTCGTTGATTTGAAAATATTTAAAAATCATGAAATGTCAGCTCAAAATGTAAATTTCTGGCTCCTTTTTAAAAAAAACCCCACAAGTAGTGGCAACAGTAACACATTGCTGCGGGCGGAGCAGCCGCTGTCCCCTCCGGGGAAGGGATACGCAGTCCAGGTCTCCACAGTCCCCACCGTTCCCTGTTGTCTCAAACCACGCCTGCCTCACTCTCTCCTCCCCGCCCGGCCCCTCTGCCAGACACCCACCCCTCTCCCTGCAGCACACTGGCGGGGGCCCAGCCACATGCGAGCACACTTCCGCAAGTCCTGGGTGAGTTCCCTGGGCTCATGACCAGATGCTCTCCGAGATAGGGCCGAGGCCCCCGTATCCCTATCACAGCATCACCACCTGGTTTCCAGGCCCTGGTCATCTCTCCACCCCCGGAATCAGGTGCCTTAGACCCTGAAGTGACTCCTGTCCCATATTTCCTGTGGCTCAGGCCCACCATGCTCTGTCCTAGGTGAGCTTGCATTTCCACGTTTCCTTCCGCTTCTGATCCTGAGTCAAGAGACTGACGAATGACAACAAAATGCTAATCACCTGCTGTGACTTTTGCTGTCACCATGAACTGGGCACAGACCGCCAGCCACACACAGCACCGGGTGCTCCAGGTCATGTCATCCAACCCTCACTCTGGCCACTGGGGGGGGGGGGACAGTGTTATTCTGGACGTCCAGGCGGCCAGCGAGGCTTAGGAAAGGAAACTGCTCGAAGTCTCCAAACAAGACAACGGGAGAGACAGGCGTGGAAGCCCAGTGTGTCAGGCTCCGGCAGTGGGGACAGCGGGCAGAACACCTGGCTGCCCCCCTGCCCCTGAGCCTCCCCCAGGGGGTCCCCACCTGACAGGGAGTTACAGATGAGGACAAATGCAGCACCGGCCAGTGACAGCCACTTGGGGTACCCTCCGCCCGCCCCATAACCAGAGTCTTCATGGTGAGCACCCAACCCCAGGACCAAGGGCCTGAGTCCAGACACAGCAGCTGAGAAGGAAGCAGCACAAATCAGAAACAAACCGCTGAGTCAAAGCCTAAAACAGCCTCTCCGGTCGGCATGGCCGTGTGGCCTGCTCACAGGTGGCTGCACTCTGGCTGAGCGGAGGCCGAGCTGCAGGAAGAAGGAAGCTGATTGAAGCACCAGGTCGGGGAGGAAGTTCAGGCTGTGAGTTCAGGCTGTGCCACCCTCGCTGCTCAGCACAGGGCCCACAGGCAGGTGGAGGGGAGACCCAGCCGGGAATCATCTCAGAACAGGGGGGGCTACGGCACAGGCTCTGGAGTCGCCGTGTGACCTCAGGCAAGTGACACCTCTCTGGGCCTCCGGCTCCTTGTCCGTGAAATGGAGATAAAAACCAGTGCCCCCCGGAGATTCTGTGGTGGGGAAAACGGCCATGCTGAGTGCAGGAGCCGTCCTGATGTTGCACGGCCATGTGCCGCCTGTAGAATGGTTTATGCAGCACTTCGTTTTAACTCACATGCCATTTTTACTTAAATAAAACTATTTTAAAACAAAACTCCGCAAGACTGTACACTCAGGAAACCAATGTGCAAATTCTGTTTTTCCCTCCTACACCTGGACATGGACCAGACAGGTCTGAGAACGAAAGCTTAAAACGAGAACATCCATCTGCCCGTCGCATCGCACGTACAAGCGGTTCCCCCTCTGCACCCTCACCCCACCGCCTGGCGTTTGTGCTGGAGGCCAACCCAGCGCAGAGCAATGGGACTGGCACGGCTGTGCCTCGAAGGAGAGGGTGTCCGAGCAAACGTCCCCAACAGCCCGTGGAGCGGGGGCTGCTGACAATCCACAGCGCCGCCCGCGGAGGGACCGAGGCGCACCCCAAGGAACCGAAGCGCCGCGCTGGTGTGGAATCGTCACGGGGTATTCGTGAGTGAAACTGAGAAAGGAAACGGAAACCCAGGTGCAGAAATGTGTGGGTCGCAGGTTACCATTTATCGTGAGAAAGTGAGGAGGGTCGCAGAGTGCACGGCTGGTACTCCCAGCCCCACACAGAGGGACACGGTACAGAGGGACACAGTACTCCCAGCCCCACACAGAGGGACACGGTACAGAGGGACACGGTACAGAGGGACACGGTACAGAAGGACACGGTACTCCCAGCCCCGCACAGAGGGACATGGCAGGGAGCAGCGGAGGCGAGTGACCATGCACATCTGTGGAGGCGAAGGGGCAGAGTGGACAGGGAGGGAGACGTACCTTTGTATAGATGTTAAGTAGCTCATTTGACTGTTTGTCTGGGAACCACAAAACCCCCCCAGCAGGTACCACTACACCGGGCCCCAAAGTGCACAGAAAACGCCCCAAATTCCCAAGAGACAGGGAAGCATGTGGGCTGAGGTTTTGTGAAAATGAAGTGTGTGTAATGTTAGAAGCTGTGATTACACTGCGATTTGTCCCTGGAGAGGGAATAGAGCTGATAAGGCTGTGTGTGCACGCGTGTGTGTGTGTGCGTGCGTGCGTGTGTGTGTGTGTGTGTGTACACGTGAGCACGTGCCTGGTAATCGTTTGCTCCTGCGTTTGACACACCACGCCCTCTTCCAGCCCCACTCCTCTGGCAAATAACTAAAGATTCCGTTTGCAGGACAAGCGTCTGATATGTACATTTCCGTGGCACTTTAAGTCTGGTTTCCTGGGTTAAGATGGGTTCTGGAGCCACTGTCCCCGTCCGGGTTAATCCACAGCCATGCTCACGTGTAACGCAGCTCTGGCAGGCAGCCATGGGCTGCTCCATCGGGCCAGTCATTCAGCCCTTTCAAATGTCAGTTTCTTCGTGTGGAAATGGAAGTGATCACAGCAATGCCCAGTTCCTAAGACGACGAGAGGCTCAGTGAGTCACTGCATGGAACTGCCCAGGAGTCACTGGTGGAAATAAACAGTTAGTAACCATCCGCGTGTCAGGAACTCTCTCCACAGCCTGTGTCCGGGTTTAAATGCAGGTTGGTTTCTTTCTAAATGGCTGGTAACAGATTCTCTCTGGTTTCCCCTTTCCTTCCTGTCTGTCTCCGCTGCTGCGGTAACGCCCCTGTAACTTCATTCTCTGACCGTTTCACTTTCTGCTCTGAAATCATTGTTTCCCTCGCCATCCATGGTAGCAGGCGCTCCGGGGAAAGGCCTGTAATTTTTTCTTGGTGTGTAGTCAGTTGTAACAAAAACTGCATGGGCTGTTCTTCTGCCTGCGGATCTGAAAGGCCTCTTTTGTCCTCCGCTACTTTCTCAGGAATCCTTGTTCATTTTTACATCGTCTCTTATGCTCCACTGATTGTCTCTCCATTCCTGCCGCAGTGCCATCCTCTTTAAACATGGCATAGGTTTATAATATCATCTAGAAACATGTATTTATACCCACCCACCCCCTGCCAGCATTACTGTCTGCTTTCAAAACTTCCATGGTTATTCTCACCCACATATTCTTCCAGAATATATTGGAAATGCTAACATTTGCCAACCCTACGTCTTGTCCCCTCTAGAAAAATCCCCACCTACAGCACCAGCTCAGGGGACAGTAGTGTGTCTAACCTCATGCTGATGGGCCCAGGTCTGGTCAGTGACATGCAATTTATAAAGGCTGAGCTGGGCCCATGAGAATTCCCAACAGGGACCTGTGCGGTGCCAGGTGCCGGGTGCCGGGTGCCGGGTGCCGGGTGCGGGAGCCGAGCTGGGGGGTGGGTGGAGGGAGGTGTGGGACAGAGTCAGAGCTGGCAGCCCAGACAGCAGAGACGGACGGTGTGGCTGAGCACTGGGGGCACTGAGCCCGCTCTCCCGAAGGCAGCCCTGGGGTGGAGCAGAGTCCTGGCCACCAGCCCTGCTGGGCACAGCCTGGCCCCCGCAGGCATCTGAGTTGGTAACTCCCCCATCCCAACGCCCAGCAGCTGCATCCACTGCTGAGCCTCGCGGTGCAGGGGAGCAGGGGAGCAGGGGAGCAGGGGAGCCCTCGTGCTCTCAGCACTCGGAGTTTTCCCCTGGAAGGCTGTGTGCGTGTGCAAGCCAGCCCGACCCTAAGAGGCACCAAGGCATCCAGCATTTGACCTGCAGACTCCACCCCGTCAATGCCAAGGTCACCAGGGTCTGAGAAGCCACATCCTTTCCAGCAGGTGAAGCCTGGCCTGGCCAGGGGAGCCCCTGGCACAGGAGCCAGTGCACCGTGCAGAGGTGGTCAGTGGGCGAGGCTCGCGGCCGGGTGGTCTGGATTCAAATGCCAGCTCCCCCGCTCACAGCCGCACCCCTGGCCGCATGCTGGGACTCACCATACTTCAGTTCCCTCTCTGTCACCAGCGATAACATCATATTTACTCCTGGGTTGTTATGGTGACTGCATTACTAAAACCTTTAAAACAGCTGCTGGACAGAGAGCAGGTATTCAGTAAACAGCAGGCACTCACCGTCATCCATAGAGAATTACTGCTGACCAGGGCATCCCTGTGTCTACTGGGTTGTAACTTTTCCCAATAAACCCCAAATGTGTTCCCACGTCTTGAACTTCACTCTGCATTTTTCTGCACCAATTTCCTCCACTAAAGCCTGAGCCATTCATGTGTTTATCATTTATTCACCAAATACTCGCCACGCACCTTGCGTGGTCGGGTGCCGGATGAGCAAAATCACACACAGGTCCGCCCTCCTGAGCTCCCAGGAAGAAGACAGTAAAAAAGCACAAATAAATGTATACCTTCAAGTGCTGGGAAGGAGGAGCCTGTGGGGCTGAGAGAGTTTCTAGCGAGGGGTTCAGATGGACAGAGAGGTCTGGGAGCCCTCCCTGCGGAGGTGAAGTCTGAGCTAAGATCTGAAGGATGAGGCATAACTGGGGCCCAAGCCACCTGGCTGGGGCTCTGTGAGCAATTCAGCTGCATGGGGTCCTGCTTCAAGCCAGAACCCGGCTGACACCACCCCCAGCCCCTCCTCCACCCTCCCCATCTGCCTGGCTCCCAGCTCTGCCTCAGCCCCCCTTCCCTGTCCCCAGCTCAGACCCCGAAGCTATGAGACCTCAGCCCCCGGTAGAGGAAATTTTTAAAGCTGGATGGTCAAATGCAACCCCAGCTCTTGCTTCCCAGTCATGGGCCTTGAGCAAGCTACCTACACGCCATGAGAGCCTTGATCTTCTCTCCTTTAAAATGGAGACAAGAGCTGCCATGTGGCGGGACATGCAGAAGAGCAGCCTGCATTGCAAGGCCAGGCTGCGTGGGGCTGAAGCCCAGCTCACGGATTTCCCAGCTGTGTGACTTTGGGCAGTTTACCTAACCTCTCTGTGCTTTAAAGTAAAAATAATAATGGCATTAAATCCTCATAGGATTACGAGAATTTAATGAGTTAATATTTGTAAAGGGCTCAGCACAGTGCCTGGCACTTAGAGAAATACTATTCAGGTGTTTGCTGAATGTAAGAACCATTTCTTCTTTCTAGACTTGAAAGATTAACACAATCGAGATTACTCTGTGCTTACTTAGCACGGGGCGGGGCACGGAGCACCTGATGCTAACTGAGAGTGAAAGCTCCATCTGTGACCTTGGGCAAGTCACTTCCACGCTCTGGTCTCAGTTCCCCCTTCAGAACACAAAGGGGTGATGCTGGCATTCCCAGGGGCTTTCAATGCTGAGAACCTGGGTGGTCCAGGCTGTTCACAGAGGGGCCCGCCTCTTCCTGTGGAGGCCACAGTGTGAATCTGTAGCTCAGAGTGCACAGCAGCGGGTTCAAGGAGCAGTCACACTGCAACAGATCACACGCTCCCGTTAGATATGAGCCCTCAGGCACCCGCAAAGCAAGCACACATCCCTGCCCCGGCGGCCTCCGCTCCCCGCAGCAGCCGGCTGAGGGACAAGACATGGTCTGCACCCCTCTCCCTGCTGAGTGGGGGTCGCCCAAAGGCAAGACCAGGGCACAGGCGCTGTGGGCTGGCTTTCCGGGTGCAGAGCTCCCTCTGCTTGGAGGCCCCCGCACACCCAAGTCTGCCTTTCAGAGGAGCAGAGAGACCCTTCCTGTAGAAGGACAGGAAGAAAGCCGGGGCCACCACCAGTGCCAGGGGCTCGGTGCCACCAGCCCATGCAGGCTCCGATCCTAACGATCCTGACATCCAGACGCAAGACCCCAGAGACGAGGACGCGCTGGGGAGACGAATTCTGTGCACGCCCACCCGCCACCCTCTTCCAAGACCCTCACTGGGCCCA
The DNA here is from genome assembly GCF_000147115.1 of Myotis lucifugus. Classification (NCBI taxonomy): domain Eukaryota; kingdom Metazoa; phylum Chordata; class Mammalia; order Chiroptera; family Vespertilionidae; genus Myotis; species Myotis lucifugus. Next base: position 11,517,685 of record NW_005871070.1, on the reverse strand, counting down.
CACTGCTCCACAGTTTCCGAAGAGCTCTCAGGGCACCGTGTCACGTGTAGCTGTGAGGGACTCAGCAACCGTCACCGACCCCACCTTCAGGGACGATAACAATGGTGATTACTACTATAGCAGCAGCCAACACCGCCAGGCACTGCGCTAAGAGCTTTACACATAATTAACTCATTTGACCATCATCGAAACAGGTTTATTATCACCCTTGTTTCACAGGGGAGAAAACTGGAGCACAGAGAAGTTAAGTAAGTTGCCTAAGGTCACACAGCTAGTGATCTGGATCCTAAATTTGGGCTCTTTGTCACCATGTCACACCCCTGTGAGGTGTAGGTGTCAACCAGGTCTGAACCCTGGACGCACCCTGAACCCACTGGGAGCTTGGACTCAGCCACCGGTTCTGATTTCACCTGCCTACATTGGGCCCAGGCACCAATACTTGGTTATAACATCCCACAGATAACTGGCTATGCAACCAGGGTTGAGACTCACTGACTCAGGGGGAACTCACTGAAAGTAGCAGCCCGGCAGTGGGCAGCGTGTGCAAATGCCGAGTGGTGGGAGGACTGCTGGGGCACGGGAGTGAAAGAAGACAGCTCAGAGGCGGGGAAGGGAGTGGTCAAAGAGGCCAGACATGGCAGGCATGACCTGTGAACCAGGTCACAGTTTGATTCCCGGTCAGGGCACATGCCCGGGTTGCGGGCTTGATCCCAGTGAGGGGTGTGCATGAGGCAGCTGATCAATGATTCCCTCTCATCATTGATGTTTCTATCTCTCTCCCCCTCTCTCTTTCCTCTCTAAATCAATAAAGGTTATTTTAAAAAAAAAAAAAAGGCCAGAGGGATGAATGGGCCCACAAGTGGGGAGGCCATGTGATCTCTTCCAAAGGGGGTGCTGGAGAACGACGTGGGCAGAGGCAACAGGATTCCGATGCAGCAGAATGAGCGGGTGTGCTCGTGGGCACGCTTGGCAAAGGGGTGTGCGCCGGCCCTGCTCATGAGCCGCACCAGAGGCTAAACCGCGGACATGTTTTCAGCAGGTCAGTGCCGTGCTCACATCTGATTTTCAGAAAGACGACGCCACAGCAACGTGGAAATGACAGAGAGGAAATCAGGACAGGAAGCTGCCGGACCAGGGGGGCTGAGTGAGTCTGCACAGGGTTTCTCTCTGTGAGGATGAAGGAGAGGGTAGCAGTACATCGTGGTGGTTAAGAGCAGACTCTACGGCCAGTTCAAGTTCAAATCCAGACTCGGCTTATTAGTCATCTGAGTTGGCAGGTTGGATAACTTGTCAGCCTCAGTCTCCAGCTCTATAAAATGGGCATATAAAGTCTCTTTCTCAAAGGGTGAGGATGCCATGAGCGAGTGTCTATAAGTCACTTAGAACAGCAGCTGGCATGCTAGGTGCTACATAAGTGTTAGCCACGATTATTATGTCGGAGGTACAATAGGGGTTGGCAGTAAGCAGGTGGGGAAAGTCTGGGAGCATGGAGTTAGAGGCCCCAAGACTTCCCATTGGTCTGTGGGACTTTGGGGGTTCAGTTACGGGGCCAAGGGGGTCAAAGACAAAGTTGCATGAGGAAGGGCTGAGATGTAGAAATGTATAAAGTGCTGGGCACCGTTTTAAGCTCTTTGCATCTATTCATCCCTATGAAGTAGACACCTTATCACCCTCATCTTGAAAATGAAGAAATAAGAACACAGAGAAGTTAGGAGACTTATCCAAAGTCATGCAGCTAGTAAGCAGAGCCGAGGTGTGAACCCAGGTGCCATGCTCTTAATCAACACGCAAGAACCCAACCTGAGCCGGCACATGTCACCCAGCCCTCACCCCAAACAGCCACTGAAGGTTCCAGAAGGCAGGTGTGAAAACAGGAGAACCTATTTCAGCCCAGAAATCAGGGACAGGTGCCAAGTAGATGCCAGAGATGCTTCCAGTGGGTCTCAATGTAGAGAAAGGTGGGGCGTGGCTGGAGGGGTGGGCAGCCTGGCCCGATTTTCCCAAGTGAAAGGAGTTAGCGTGGCTACGTCTGGCGGTGGGTGGCGTGGGGGACTGACCAACACAGGAAGCCACGGAGAGTCTTCGCGGGTGCCTCCCCTGTCCTGGCGGCAGCAGGCGCTTATAAACAGGCAGAGTGCTGAGTGACCCTCCAGAGCTTCAGGAGGAGCCAACCCACTTGCAGATCCCGCCTGACACGGAAGGTGCTGAGTCCAGCAGGGGGCGCTGCGGCCGCTGCTTCCTAAGACAAGCCAAGGTAAAGCTGGGCCACACTGCCAGGGAAGGGGACCTCTTCATGCTTTTAGAGCTCTTGCCCTGAACTGCTGCTCGCCCTACTCCCCAAAGGCTGGCTCGACTCAGTCCATGTGTTCTACTCCCTGCATGGGGGAAGGAGCCCTTCCGCTAGCAGTCTGACCCGCTAATGCAGACACATGAATCCAGCCGTAAATGTGCTTCACATACACCACAGCTGTAATCCTCGACTGATCTGTCAACATCTAAAATTAGGAGACTTCTCTTGAAAACTTGGAAAATCTGGACGCTGGTCCTTTCAATAGCGAGAATAAAACCACTGGAGCCAAGCAGGCGGCTGCCCCTTTTGGACAGGGTGCACGCGCACCGGACGGACACTCCCTGTCAGCACACACTTGACTGATTCATTTACCTGCCTGGCCCGCTGGCTTGGAGTCGACCATCCAGAAAAATGCGATGCTGTCATCATTTCAAAGTCACGTGGCCACACACGAAATATTGGGGAAAGCAGCCACACACAGGAGAAGGCCAACTATATAACCCCCTCCGTACAGAGTTCAAAGGCAGCCAGCACACTGCTCCCACAGTGGCTGCGCCACCCCCACTCCCACCAGTGTGCGAGGGTTCCCGTTCCTCCGCCAGCGCCAACACCTGTCCTTTGGGTTTGTTTTTAAATGTCACCCTAACAGGTGTGGGGGGAGACCTCGTTGTGGACTGATTCCCATGTCCTGATGCTTAGTGACACTGGCACTTTGTCATGTACCTGTTGACTATTCACATGGCTTCTTTGGAGAAATGTCTATTCAAGTCGCTAGCCCACTTGGAGGCTCCTCAAAAAATAAAAAATGGAGCTACCATATAATCCAGCAATCCTGCTTCTGGGTATTTATCCACAAGAGTTGACATCGGGATCAGGGAGGTTCTAGCACTGCAGCGCCATTACGCAATGCACAACAGCCGGGTGGAAGCAACCTAAACGGCCATTGGCAGATCCGTGGACACAGAACATGGGGTAGATACACAGCAGAATACGGTTCAAGCTTTAAAAAGAAGGCAGTTCTGCAATATGGGCCGGAGGACACTGTGCTAAGTGAAATAAGCCAGACACAGGAAGACTGCCTGATGCCCTTCTATGAGGATCTAAAATAGTCAAACTCACAGAATCAGAGTGGAAGGGGGGTCTCAGGGGTCGGGGGAGAAGGAACTGAGCGGTCACTAGGCAACAGGCATAAAGTTTAAATTAAGCGAGACGAGTAAGTTCTAGATCTGTTGTACAGCATGGTATCTACAGCCAACACTGTACTGTGCACTTAGGAAAGGCAGGTATAGCTCATGTTCTATGTTCTTTCCAAGTAAAATAAAGCTCAACAGTTCAATAGGAAAGAAAGCAGGTAACCTATTGCTGACCTCGAAGGACAGGGCTGGGGTAGGGCCTGGAAGGGAGCACAGAAGGCCTTGGGGGTTCTGGTTGTAGGAAAAGGTTCACTGTGTGAGAACTCATCAAGATGGGCACTCTTCCTGAACAACAGTTTTCAAAAACCATGTGACCAGCCCAGACTAAAACCAGAATCTGTAAATCCAAATTCTAAGTTCCTGGAAGAGGGAGTGGGGCCATTCAAGCTTAGGGCCGGAGTCCACGTGCACTTCCCAACAGGCCGAGGCTGTGGGGTCCCAGAGCTTCTGGGGTGCATCCTGGGAAAGGCAGTTCTCAGGGGAAAGGGGTGTCTCCTCCCGTTAGCTTTGTGCAGGTGCACAGGGCTGAGTGACGAGTCTGGGCTACGGAGTGAGAACGTGGCCTGGGACCAGGCTGCCGAGGTTTGAGTCCTGGCTCTGCCACTCACCAGTCATGTGATCTTGAGTCTCCGAGTGCCTCTGTTTCCTAATCTAAACTGGGGATGATAACAATGGTACTTACTCATAGAGTGGAATGAAGAATAAAGAGTATTACTGCAAAGTGCTTAACACAGAATTGTATCTATGAATGCTGGCTCTTGGATGTTATTGTTAAGAAATAAAAACCTGAAAATCCCAGAATCCAAAACCAGTAGAGGTGGGGGGCTCCGGGAATGGAGTCAGAGACAGAGGACGACTGGAAGTGAGGCCTTCTAGTGGGACCAGCGCCTTCCACACCCCTCCGGGCTGCCTCTCCGCAGGGTCCTCGGCCCTTCCATCCTGTTTCCCCCAAGTCTGCAGGCTCCACAGGCTGAGGTCTGCTGGGAAACTGCTCTTCAGGCTCTGAGGCTGGTCCCACCCCCAACTAGGAGACAACAAAACAATTCACAGGACAGGACACCTCCCCCCGAGAGTCCCAGCAGCTCTGCCTGCCAGGAGGGACGGTCGGTTTGTCCCACGCTGCACGTCACGCGTTTGCTTCTTCTTCCCCGTGGGAAGCTCTGTGTCTCTGTGACAGCGAGGGACAAAGGTCTGAGAGAAGCAGTGGCGCTGACCTGTGCGTGCTGGTCCTGCCCTGCACGAGCCATCGTCATGCATGGCGAATGGGAGCAGAACCACGTGAATTCACTTCACAGTCAAAAGAATAGCATCCATCACCTTACCATCGTTTCCTTAGACTCTCCCAAGCAGCCACGGGAGCTGCCTATCTTTCCGTCCTGTGGCAAGAGGATGCAGCACGCTGTGCCGGAGACGAGGCTGGGTCCTGGCACCCCCTCTAGACAAGGACCACGGTGGTAATGAAGTGACTCCACATGCCCTGTGCAGGCAGCGCACAGGCCTTCCTGTGCCAGCTCACTTCATCCTCACCTGAGCCCCTGACGAGGGCGCTGGCTTATCCTATTTTCACACAGGAGGAAACTGAGGCAGAGAGGGCAGGTAACTGGCCCAAGAGCACTCAGCTCGTTAGTGGCAAATCTGGATTCAAACCCAACCATTATATAATTTTCCCTTACATTGATTTCCAAACTCGGCGACCCATCACAATTCCCTGAAGGACTTTACAGATTCCCGGCCCTGGTCTGTATCTTCAGGTGAGGTCGGGTGTTAGCAGGCTCCCCAAGTCATCTTCAAGCATTCAGCCGTCAGCATTCTGCAAGCAGCTTTCGAAATCGCAGTGGACATGTGCTGTGTTGATCTGTTCACATCTCTGCTTCCTCTTTGGTAGGAGTGCCTCCATTACCCTTCACGTCTCCAGCACCCTCCCCAGCGTGCTTCGTCAGGAGGGAACACCTGAAGAACCTGAGGTCCGCCAGATCATCTCTCTCCTTCTCGAATTTGAATTTAGAACCAACGCAACATAAGAACCCAAATCAGACACAGCTGGTGTGGGGATTCCCGTTCTCCTCCAGCTCTCTGGAGTTCACCAGGCCTGTGCAACACATGCCTTCCGAACGTGAGTTAAGCAGAGATGGTTTCTGGCGCAGGCAACCAAGCCACACTAATGGGAAGAACCACCAGTGTGGTCCAGCTGCTTCACGGGTCTGGGGAAATGTGGACACCTGCATAGACACCACCTCAATCAAGATCCAGACGTCTCCATCGGCCCGACCTCGGGATGTTTAACCGCCGCGCAGCATCCTGCCACGCCGGTGCACTTGACTTACACAACCTGGCAGGCAGCCGCGGGCTGTTTGCAGAGTGTTGTTAGTATGACCGCTGATGTGGTGATCGCCACCCTTAAATAATTCCTCAGCAAACATTCCTAGAGTTGTGATTCTTATGTCAAAGGGGATTAGATTTTGTAATTCTTTGCTCAAAAAGGTCATTAAGGCTTTTGATACACATTGGTAATTTTCTCTTCAGAAAGATTATACTAATGTACACACTCACCAGTAATATTTTAGAATGAATTTCCCTCCCCTTCCTCCTGTTTACTCTTTTGCTTTGAGTCCCATTTCTTTTTAGATTATTACTAAGACCATGTTTTATATTTATGTGTGTTTTGTGGTATATCTTTGCCCCTTTTATTTTAACCCATGTCCTAAATTTCTCTTAGACTTTGCCTGGAATTATACATTGTCCATCCAATCTGACGGCCATTGCCTGAGGTTAGAGAACGTCACCTCCTTTACATCGTGAGTTAATGGACACTCAACTATCACTTCTACCATCGCAATCTATACTTTCCAGATTTTATAGCTCCTTGCTGGCTTATTTTTATCTTTATTCCTATGTTTTGTTATGTTGATCAAAATGTTCTTTGTTACTTTTATCTCTGTTAGAGATAAAAAAAAATAAAGTCTATTTGAACCAATATATCTATGCCAAGAATTAAATAGTATTAAATGTTTTATTTAGGATTGTTCATCTAGACCAGCAGTTTTCAACTGGTGTGCTGCACTAATTTTTAAAACCTGCAATACCTGACTATTTACTATTGAGTGGGGGGCATTGACCTCTTTCCCCTTAGACTGTCAAATAAAACAATGACAACAGCCAACACATAGCCGTCTACTGTCAATGAATCAAAATTATACCATGGTCTTTGTCAGATCGGCAAAATATATATATATTTTTTGGTGTGAGCAGAACTTTAGTAATTAGTTTATGTGCCATGAAATGAAAAGGATTGCAAATCGCTGATCTAGACACAGAGTTTACTATAGTTCACTTTTTTATGCCAACTTTATTAGGCTATGCTGGTAGCTGTGGTCAAGTTAGCTTATAATAATAAACTGTGGTAGCTATTGATTTTATCGGCTCATCAAAGTTTCCCACCCCTCTTCTAACAGGCACTGCTCTCTGAGATATGCCTCATGATCCAGACCTGATAAATTATTAAAGTACATTCTCCTAACATAAGAGGACCAACCAATGAGAAGCCTTGCCTGAGACTAATTCTGAACTCATGGAGTAAGACAGCCACTTCTACCATTAGGTCTTTTATCTTCCAATAGGTCAACTATAACCAGGTTGATAGACATATTTGCAGACATGTCCTGTCTAGAGTAGGAGCAAATGAAGCAAGGACTATTGGTCAGAGTCCTAGCAGGAAACAGAAGGCACACTCAAATTAAAAGAGTTTCAGTTTTTGGAGGAGAACTAAGATGGCGGCACAGGTAAATGCCAGTACTCCCCACCTCCCACAACCACATCCATATTACAACTAAAATACAGAGCAACCATCATTTAGAACCACCTGAACTCTAGCTGCAAGGAAATCCTACAACTAGAGAAGTAAAGAAGAAAGCACATTGAGACTGGTAGGAGGGGCTGGTCCAACACCCATGTGGAATATCTCCAAGGCCTACCATGAGAAGCAGAGGGTCCAAGCCCCACATCAGAACCCCAGACCAGGGTTCCAGAACTGGGAAGAGGTGTCAGCATAACTTTGGGCTATAAAAACGAGCAAGGATTGTGGCTGAGTGACTTGGAGCCTGCTGGAGTCCCAGGTGTTCCTCTTAAAGGTCCCCAGCACGAACTTACACATCCCACTCCCTCTGAGTTCCAGCGCCGGGCAGTGGCTTTTGGGGAATCCAGAGACATATGGAGAGGAACTGGACTGTCTGGCATCAGGGCAGGAACTTGGGGGCAGCTTTTTCCCAGACAGGGGTGCTCACAGGGGTCATTATTCCTGTACTGGGACCTTCCCCATTGCAAAGGTGACTGCCAGACATATCTGAGTTTCCATAAGTATGGCCCACACTGTTCACTCCCTCTGGTGATTCCCTGAGACTCCACCCCATCCAATTTGCAGCGGTTTTTCCATATGAATGGCCTGTGCTGGTTCAGGCTGCAGACTTTCCTAAAATCTCTCAAACTAGCAGCAACTGGAATCAGTGTGCCCCATACTTATCAATAAGAGGCCCAAGACCCAGCACTGGTGCTAGCCTGTCTTGCTTCACAGCTGGGCCTCACCTGGACACTTCCAAACCCAATACAAGTAGCAGCCATCTGCAGATCTCTTTGTAGCTCCTGCTGCTTGTCCCAGGCAATGGCTGACTTTGCACCTCCTGGGAGGCCCCAGAGCCAGTGCATCTGGGGGACAGTTTCAGACCAAACCAGACTGCAACTCTACACATCCACAAGGGACACACTCAAGGGGCAGACTCATTGAGCACCAAAGCCCACTGAAGTGAGTCCTGCTCCATAGGGGTGTCTCCTGCATAACAGCTCTCCCATTGTAGACACAGCTGATCCTCACAGTCAATTTGCCTGAAGGTCAATTCCTCCAATTCACAGTGACACCAACAGCAATCAAGGCTCAACTTCAACAAGCACACAGCACACACATGGGATACACCTAGAGTGCCCAGCTCAGGTGACTGGAGAGGCTAACCCACTGGGCCTTACAGGACACCTACTACACAAGACCACTCTACCAACTCCAGAAGACATAACAGCTCTACCTAATACACAGGAACAAACACAGGGAAGCAGCTAAAATGTGGACACAAAGGAACATGTTACAAATAAAAGAAATGAAAGCAAGAAAACTACTGGACACAGAGTTCAAAACAATGCTTATAAGGTTACTCAAGGATCTTAATGAGAGCTTCAAGGAACTCAAAGAGAGCTTCAAGGGACTTAGTGAGACTTTCAAGGATCTTAGTGAGAATGTCAAAGACATAAAAAAAGACCAGTCAGAAATTAAGCATACACTAACTGAAATAAAGAATAATTTATTCTTTAGATTCGACAGTAGAGTAGAGGATTCCAAGAATCAAATCAATGACTTGGAATGTGAGAAAGCAAGAAATACTCAATTAGAAGAGCAATGAGAAAAAAGAATCCAAAATATAATGATAATGTAAGGAGCCTCTGGGTCAACTTCAAGCATACCAACTTTCGCATTATGGGGGTGCCAGAAGGAGAAGAGAGAGAGAGAGAGAGCAAGATATTGAAAACCTATTTGAAGAAATAATGATAGAAAATATCCCCTACCTGGTGAAAGAAATAGACTTACAAGTCCAGGAAGTGCAGAATCCCAAACAAGAGGAACCCAAAGAGGCCCACACCAAGACAAATCATAATTAAAATGTCAAGGGTTAAAGACAAAGAGAAAATCCTAAAAGCAGAAAGAGAAAATCGGTCAGTTACCCACAAGCGAGGGCCCAAATGACTGTCAGCTGATTTCTCAACAGAAACTTTACAGGTTAGAAGGGAGTGGCAAGAAATATTCAAAGTGATGACACAGCAAGGACCTACAACCAAGATTACTCCACCCAGCAAAGCTATCATTTAGAATTGAAGGTCAGATAAACAGCTTCATGGACAAGAAAAAGCAAAAGGAGTTTATCACCACCAAACCAGTATTACATGAAATGTTGAAGGGCATTCTTTAAGAAAAGGAAGAAGAAGAAAAATATGAACAATAAAATGGCAATAAATACATAAATATCAACAATTAAATCTAAGTATCAAAATAAACCAACAAGAAATCTAGTGAACAAAATAAACTGATGAATAAAAAAGAATCAGAGGCATGGAAACATGGAACACACTGACGAATCTCAGAAGGAAGGGGGGTAAAGGGGTGGGAAGAGATCAACCAAATATCTTATATGCATATATGCATTACCTATGGACACAGAAAATAGGGTGATGAATGCCTGGGGTGGGTCAGAAATTGGGTGGAGGGGAACAATGGGGGACAATGGGGGGGGAGAGGACATCTGTAATACTCTCAACAATAAAGATTTTAAAAGAAAAAAAGAAAGTTTTCATGGAAGGACTAGTTATAGAGGTATGGGCATGGTGTTGGGAAACCAGAGGTGAATCTTTTCTTGGCCATAACCAGTGACACACAAATAAAGCCTTCAAAACACCTGGACGTTGGGGATTTCCCTCTCTTGCTGTGCTCGGAACTCTGAGACCAGCATGTGGACGAGCTCCAGGTGGCCCACAGGAGGAGAACTGAAGTGCCACCAGCCTGCCACTGAGGCTGTTCCAGGAGACTGTGATACTGTGATCAATAAAAAGAAATAGGTCTTCATCCCATGTCTGGCACACAGCTCCTAAAACCCTAGGAATTTCCTGTGATGACAGGATAAAGGTGTCTTCTGTTATGTTAATGAGGTGACTTTTAGAAAGGACACCTGGATGGGGGCTGGGTGCCAGAGGAACCATGTGATTTCAGGGTTGGAACTTTCAGTCCCAAGCCCTGACTTCCGGGGAGGGGAGAGGGTCTGAAGACTGAGTTCAATCGCCCATGGCCAAAAATTTAAACCAATTGTGCTAATGGGATGAAACCTCCATAAAAACCCAAGAGGACGGGCTTTGGTGAGCACGTGGAGATGTGGGGATAGTGGTACCAGAGAGAACACGGAAACTCAGTGCCCCTTCCCATGTACCTTGCACTACGCAGCTCTCACACTGGGCTGTTCTTGAGTTGTGTTCTTTCATAATAAACTGCTAATCTGGTAGGTAAGTAAACTGGTTTCCTGAGTTCTGTGAGCTGCTCTAGCAAATTAATTGAATTCAAGGAGCGGGTCGTGGGAACCTCTGATTTAAAGCCAGTCCATCAGAAGTAAAGCTGATACCGTGGACTTGGAACGGATATCCTGTTTGGAGGGGGTCGTTGGAACCTTTGATTTGTAGCTGGGTAATCAGAGGCAACAATCTGGGTTTGCGATGCGCGTCTGAAGGGACGAAGGGACTGAGCCCTAACCTGTGGGGCTGATGCTGTCCCCAGGTGGGCAGTGTCAGAATTGAATTGAGTCACAGGGCACCCAAGGGTGTCTGGGAATTGCTTGGTGCTGTGAGGAAGCCCTCCCTCACCCACTGGAATTGGTACCAGATCCCAGTTAGTGGTCCAGCACCAGCCAAGTCACTAGCTGACCAAGACACGTGAGAGCCTGGCAGAGAGAGAACAGCTACCCAGGCCCAGGTCAGAGGAGTCCCCAGGCAGCACACAGACCCGGGAAATAATAAGTGACTGCTGGTTTTTAGCGTCGGCATTTTGGGATTGTCTGTTACACAGCAAAGGCAGCCGACACAACTGGCCACGAGAAAGCACCTGGCCAGCATTGGAGCCTCCGTTCCAGGGCGGAAGCCCTGTCCCGGCAGCTCTTCTCCCATCCCCAGCGTCCTTCCCAGGAACTAATGTCTTTTTCTGCTCCTCATAAGAGCTGGATTCTCTCGCTCTCAATTAAAAAAACTCGTGAAGCTTTACTTTTTCTCTGTGATCCGATACGGTTTAAAACAAACAGAAATCCTTCATTCCTCTAAAGTTTAAAGTAATTTCCCCACGAAGACTATTAGACTGGGGCCCTGGGAGGAAAAACATTTCTTGGGCAATGTTCTCATTTCTCTCTTTATTATTCCCCGATTCTGGTTTTCAATTTCTTCTTCAGACAAAAGTGGCAATTTAAAATTTCCTGGAAAATCATTCATTTCCACCAGATCTTCAAACACATTAGCATTTGTCTACATACCTTTTTAAATATATAAATATAAATCTCCTTTCTAAAGCTCCTTCTATTTTCCTTTTATTAAATCTTCAACATGGAGCACCATTTGTCCTTTTTAAATACTTCTCCCCGAAGTGGGACTTGATGGAGAAACACAAAGGGTGCACCCCCACCCCCCCCCGTGTGTGCCCACCGCCGGGAACTGCCAAGCTAGCGATGGAGCCAGCAGGGCGCAGGGCACCAACAATGGATTTTATTCAGCACCTTGATTATATATCATAAGGAATTACTTCTAAAACCATAAAATGTTGAATAACGTGTTTTTTATATAAACCTAAAGAATCCCTTGCCCCACCTGGCACAGGGCCACCACTCAATAAGCATTATTATCAGCTACTACTCCTGGCAGGTCAGAGGGAGCTTAGCCCTTCTTGAGCTAGGAGACGCTCCTCCGGGTAGTGACAGTGAGTGAGAACCTACTCATGGAGTGCCTTCCGTGTGCCAGACACTATTGTGGATGTGGCTCATCCGTCTCTTCACAAGGCCACGCAGGACCCTCTGAACGGCACCAAAACCTGTGCATCTTCCGTGAAGTCAGAGGTTGTGCTCTCAGTGGCCTTTTGAGTCAACATGATCTGCAGTAGGTTTCCCAGAGAGCCGTCCCTCCTACGAGGAGTGAAATCTAGTTCTGCACCATCCAGTGGGACCTAGCAAACATGATGCACAGGCTGAAAAGCACTTGTGCATTGGGGCAGGCTCCCTAGCCCTTCTTGGAACCACCACATGAACAAGCCCGAGCCAGCTGGAGGACGCAGGCCACATGGAGAACCAAGCTCCCAGGCCAACAACTTGCTCACTGCCAGTCCTGTGAGCAAGCCATCCTAGATCATCCAGCCACAGATAGCCACCAACACAGGTGCCCAGGGCAAGTACCTCATTTGACTCACCCTAGTCCCAGCCTTCAGAGACAACGCCTCTCTCTCTTGTTCTGAGAAGATCTCCCAGGAGGCTGTGTACGTGGACAGCACTGCAAGTGATGGGCATTATAAATGATGCGTAACTGTAATGTCCGCACATGCTGCTTGAAATGGTCCAAGAGACAGCAGGACTGAGAGCTCCCAGACAGGAAGGGACCAGGAACCAGGAGGATATTGGCAGGTGACCAGAAGTACCAGCCAGGACTCTGTCATGGAGGTCCTCCAAAGTGGGTGCCCATGTACTAGGATATTGATTCCCATTGGCACGGAATAACTGGGTCAGTAGCTGGGCTCACTGGGACAGTGCCTGGTCCGTAAAGCTCCTCAGGCGGACTGATGTTCCGTGACTTGGGCCTGTCTGTAGAAGACAAGGTTCTAAGTTCCAGCATGTTCCTTAGCTCAGGCTGGGCTTAAAAGAGCAGAGGGTCGAGGGCAGAGCCCAGCATGTTCCTTTTCCATGGATGGAGACTGCTTTACTGCTCCATGAGCTCACCACACCAGCTCCCCACGGTCACACAGGAGGAGGGCACTCCTCCAACCCGCATGAGCCTCAGAGGCAGCCAATGAGAGGCTGGCCAGGTTGGTGAGCAGGTGTGGACAGATCTGTAATCATGCCTCCGACCATGGACAGAGAAAGGTCAATGAACTGAGACTCAAACCAATTCAGCTGTCTGGACCAATTCATCATCCTTGGTGCCAACCAGCCTTCTTGGAACTGTGCCCAGAGATGGGCTCATCCCAGGTCGGCTGCCAATCCCATGCATGCCGGCGGCAGGGTGCTTCCTGCTCTCCCCATGCGAGGTGATGGGTGGCCGCACAGCGCATACAAAGAGGGACGCCGACCCCCCATGGCGCCGCACACTGCCAGGAAGCACTGCCAGGTGGCAGCAGAACCTGCTCACCCTTCTTGCTACGCCATGGACCGTTTCCTTGCTGCCTGCTGTCATCACCATCTCCTCCACACGCAGCTCTTGCCAGGTACCAGACTGTCCTCGGTGCTGTCACTGATATTTACACATGGGATGCTCATAAATGCTATAGGGTAGGGGCCCTTATTTTATCCATCTTCAGCGGAAGAATCTAAGGCACAAAGGGACTTAGGTAATTTGCCAAAGTCACACATATGTGAGCCTGCGAATGCCGGCTCCATGGTGTGTGATTTCTGACCTGTTCTCAATATTTCTGGCAAGTGAAAGCACTGTGTGCCCATTAAAATATGGCATGTTTGGAGAAATAAAGTACATTTGAAACCTTCAAAAAAAATATTTCTTCCCTAGTTTTCTTCCAAGTGACCACCTCTCCCTCACTCACTCTCTCCCACACAGGGCCCTCCTTTCCAGAGCAGACACATGACAGGTCTGGCCAATCAGCACAGCCATCCTTCTGGCTGCATGGGACCCACGGTCCAATGAGACTTCAGCTCTTCTCCCGGGAGCTGCAGCCATGAGGATACGTAAGAGGAGGGGAGCTGCAGCCATCACGCTCCCTGGGAGAAACCCGCCCCTGAGGGCCGGGCCGAGACGCGGAGAAAGAGAGTCCTGAGGACCTCACTTCTGCGCCCGGATCCCGATGTCTGAAGCCAGGCTACCCCTGGGCTTTTCAGTTTCAGGGACCAAGAATTTCCCCTTTCACATAAGCCAGTTTGAGCTAAGTTTCTGTCTTAGGCAACCGAAAAAGTCAACAAATAACAGGAGTTGGAAAAAGTAGGCTTACAGTTGTTTGTATGGAAAATAATACAATAATTAATTCATAATACAAGAGTGAACTCTTTCGTGTGCTCCAACTGTAACACGACTTTGCCCACCTGCATGGACAGGCTATGGAAACACCACCCCTTGGCTGCTCCCGAGTACCCAGCTCCCCATCTGCAGGAACGTTCAGAGCAGCATCCCCCAAACTTCCCTGCCTGTTTTCCTGGAGATGAGAGAGCCATTGCACTAGAAGGACCAGGGAGCGTGCTCTGAGGGAACTTGACAATTGTCCCATCTTCGTCTCTGCAGACAGGCCGGTAAGGACTGGTGGCTCCGTGATGCTTGGAGTTCTTAACCCCAAGTACCAGTTTCCAAGCAGAGCAACTGCAGCATGAGCTCTAGAGCGTTCATGTTGCTGTGGCAACAGAAATGCCTCTGATTTGCAGGGACGTGGTGGCAAATGACTATTTGTAAAAGGTTAGCAAGAGTCAAAGAAATCCAATGCCCTAAGGTAGCCACCACTCTGAAGGCAGCTGTCGGTTCTAAGTGGGTAAGAACAGGGCCAGTAATGGACAAAATCCATGTAGAGAATTCCAGGAGGGTGAACCAAAACCGGACAAATAAGAGAACTAGGGTGACAGCTGCCCGGTGGGTACCCTGAACGCAATTCATGACTGGGCGGTGGGAGACTGTCCATGGTGGGAAGTCCTCCTGGGAAGTTCAAGACTCACAAGTCCTCGTGCTGAGCTTCTTATCGCACATACACTGTCTGGCATAGGAACTCAGGGTTGGCTCATTAGCTTATCGATGTCACCAGTGCCTGGGGTTCCTTCCTCTCTGCCGTGCTCAGCATGTCAGCCACGCCTCCCTCACCGACCCAAAGGGGCTATCACAACCACCAGCAGGACCAGAAGGAGATGTCTTCTCTTATCAGAAAGGACAGTCTCGCCTAGAAGCCTACACAGCTTCCGCTCCACACCCCACTGAGCAGAGCTCGGTCACATGCTCATTCACTAGCTACAGACGCCCGTGGGAAAGCAAGTTGCCAGGCATCTCAGCTTCTAGCATGAAAGATGCCTGTGCCAGAGTGTGAGGGCCACAGTGGCTGCCGGGAGGCAATCAACAAGGTACCGAAACTTTACATCAACTCATACCAGCCCTAGCCAGTTTGGCTCAGTGGATAGAGTGTCAGCCTGTGGACCAAAGGGTCCTGGTTCGATTCTGGTCAAGGGCAGGTACCTGGGTTGCAAGCTCCTCCCCAGCCCAGGACGTGGTCAGGGCTCGTGCAGGAGGCAACCAATCAATGTGTTTCTCTTACATCGATGTTTCTCTCTGTCTTTCCCTCTCTTTCCCACTCTCCCTAAAAATCAATGGAAAAATATCCTCAGGAGAGGATTAACAAACAACAACAACAACAACAAAAGAACACCTCATACCAAGGGTTCTGCCATACATAACCTTATAGTATCCATACCATCATTCACTTAACATGTTCCTTAAATCAATACATCTTTGGTTTACCTTGACTTAGGTAGGAAATTTTACATCCCTATTACAAAGGCAAAACCACTACTAGATACATTTTTCCAATCCACGTTAAAATAAATTCATAACAATTAAAGCAAAAATTATTTGCCTGTTTTACCTAGAAGCATCCCTTGCCTCAGTAGTCATACTGGGGGGTGCATAGTAATGGGACAAAGTCATGTCCTCCTAGTTCCTGGGCCCTGGTATCCACGTTTCCCCAGCAAAGAGCCATCAAGTGCATGCAAGGAAGGTACTATTCCAACCACCTTTCCACAGCAGTGGGAACAGCTCGGCCCCGCCCACCACTCTCCATGCCCCGCTGTCAAGATGAGAAGGCATTTATGAAACTTTTATATAATCTTGTTAACCAATGTCACCCCAATAAATTTAATAAAAAGTTGTAAAGACATTTGGCAACATCATAGTAGGAGAACTAGCAGGCTTCCTGTATAATCACAGCCCCGTCTAAAATGTTTTCTTTTTTCCATTAAAATGAAAAATGTCCCAGAGGCTGTAAGGACCTCTACGTGCCTTGGCATGAGACCATCCCAACTTCTTTGTCTCAGGGTCCTCACTCACGATGACTGTGGACAAAGAGAGGTGACCAGTGCCCGTTACTTACATCAGAGGCTGGACCCTTGTCGGCGCCTGGGCAGGAGAACGTGACAAATTCATGGCACCGCTTGTGCACAACAAAACAGCAGACTGCAAAAGAGAAAACAAAGGGAGGAGGCGGGGAGGAGGAGAGTGGGAGGAAGAGAGGAGAGGGAGAGAGAGATGGTTAAAACCTGGCTTCACAGCAAGTAAAGGCTTTCTGGCAAAGTAACAATGCCTTTGCTTCTGCCCCTATCCTAGCTGAATTCAAACTGGGTACACGGAGGTTAGGTCTTGCAAACTAGTTAACTTTCTAAAGTAACTGGGTCCAAAAGTCACATATACTCAACATTACACTCCCTGAGCATCACTTACGTTGCCAGGTTTGGGAACAGAACGCTGTTCCTTAGATGGGGCGCCATGAGAAGTAGCTGGCTTGTGTCAGGTTCATAATGCACAAGAAACACGTATATGTAAACACTAGAATGGCACATAGAGAGGCAGGTAATAGGAAGGGCATGTGGAAACAGAATGAGCAGGAGAGGCAGCCCCCCCCCACCCCCCACCCCATCTCACCCAGGAGCAATGCCCAGTAGGTGGAAGAGTGGGAGAAATAAGCTGCGATGTTCACACTAACACATTAGTGATTTGCAACCCAATACATGCACACTTACTCTGTGTTTGAATTTGTTTGAGTTCAATGCATCAGTGCGTGGCTCTACTATTTGGGGATTGTATCACTTGGGCAAAGGGGAAGTCAGAGAATGTATACAAAATAACACAGATTTTTTTTAATTCCTATTTCCTTTGTAGTTTTGTTATTCAAATCACCTTAAACAAACTCTAGACTGTGGGTTCCTGGAGGACAGGCCCCATGTTAAAGGAAGAGCATCTTTCTTTTTTAGTTTATTCCATTTTTCAGTAAGAATTTTACATTCAATATTATTTTGCATTATTTTCAGGTGTACTGAAGGTTGCCCGAGGGGAGGGAGTTGGGGAATGGGTGTAAAAGGGGAAGGATTAAGAAATACAAATTGGTAGTTACAGAATAGTCACAGGGATGTAAAGTACAGCATAGGGAATATAGTCCATAGTGTTGTAATAACTATGTATGGTGTCAGATGGATGTGAAATTTATCTGGATGACAACTTAGTAAGTTATGTAATGTCTAATCACTGGTTGTACACCTGAGCCAATGGCGGTGTAGGTAAATGCCGGTACTCGTCACCTCCCACAACCACCTCAAAATTACAACTAAAATACAGAACAACCATCACTCAGAACCACCTGAAATCTGGCTGAATGGAAGTCCGATAACTAGAGAAGAAAGCACATCAAGACTGATAGGAAGGGTGGAGGCAAGGACCAGGCTGGTCCCACACCCACGTGTGGCATGTTTTTAATCAGGAGGGATATTGTGATGGCAAAGGCCTCCCATTAGGAGCAGCATCCCAGCCCAACAGCAGATCCTCAGCCCAGGGTTCCAAAGCTGGGAAGAGAAGTTCCCGTAACTTTGGGCTGTAAAAACCATCGGGGAGCATGGAACAGACTGATATACCTCAATGTGGGGTTGGGGTGACAAAAAGAGATAAGCCAAAGAACTTATATACTTATGTGCATCGCCCATAGACACAGGTGATAAGTTGGTGAAGTCTGGGGAGGGGGGGGCGCTGCATGGGTCTGGGGGGAAAGGCTGGGAGGAGGTGGGGAAAGCGGAAAAATAAGAGATATCTGTAATGCTATCAATAATAAAAGATACATTTTTTTAAAAACACAGCAGGGACTTTTCCTGAGTGACACAGAGATTGCTAGAGTCCCAGACAGTTCCCTCAAAGGGACTGAGCAGAAACTTACACAGTCCCACTCCCTCTGAGTTCCCAAACTGGGTGGTGGCTTTTTGGGATCAACGAACATACTTGGAGGAACTGGGTTGTCTGGCACTGGGGCAGGAACTCGGGGGAGGATTTCTCCCAGATAGGGGTACTCGCAGGGGTCATTGTTCCTATGCTGGGACCTCCCCTGTCACAGAGCTGACTGGCAGCCATATCTGAGTTTCCCTCAGTGTGGCCCATACTCCTGGCTCCCTCTGGTGATTCCCTGAGACCCCACCCCATCCAATTTGCAGCCCCACCCAAGCTGTTTGCAGCAGCTTTTCCATATGATAGCCTGTGCTGGCTCAGGCTTCAGACTTTCCTAAAACCACTCAAACAAGCAGCAGCTGGAGTCAGCATGCCCCAAAACTACCAATAAGAGGCCCAAGACCCAGCACTAGCATTAGCCTGTTTTGCTTCACAGCTAGGACTCACCTGGGAACTTCCTAGCCTAATACAAGTAGCAGCCATCTGCAGATCTCTTTGTAGCTTCTGCTGGGTGGCCCCAGGTAGTGGCTGACTTTGCACTTCCCAGGAGGCCCTACAGCCAATGCACCCAGTGGACAGCTTCAGACCATATGAGATTACAACTCTACACATCCACAGCAACACACTCAAGGGGCAGACTCAGTGAGCACCAAAGCTCCACTGAAGCAACTCCTGCTACATAGGGGTGTCTCCTGCACAGCAGGTCAATACCTCCAATTTCCAGTGACACCAAGAGCAATCAAGGCTCAACTACACAAGACTGTGCACACAGCTCACACAGGGGTGCACCTAGAGTGTCCCAGCTCAGGTGACTGGGGAGGCTGACCCACTGGGCCCTACAAGACACCTACTACACAAGGCCACTCTATCAATTCCAGAAGACATAACAGCTCTACCTAATACACAGAAACAAACACAGGGAAGCAGCCAAAGTGCAAAGACAAAGAAACATCATCTACACTAATAAAAGACAAACATGCAAATTGACCGTACCTTCACTCTGCCTTAAGCCATGCCCACCAGCCAATCAGAGCGACTATATGCAAATTAACCCAACCAAGATGGCGGCCGGCAGCCATGGAGCTGGAGCAAGAAGGAAGCTTGGTTGCCCCAGTGATGGAGGAAGCCAAGCTTCCCGCCTGCAGCGGCGGCTCTGAGCTCCACTCAAGGCAACAAAGTTTCAATTATAGAAGATAAATAAACCCCAGATACCTGCTTTCAGCCGGCCATGGCCACAGAGCTGGAGCGAGCAGGAGGCTTGGGTTGCCCCTGGCAATGGAGGAAGCCAAGCTTCCCGCCCCGCCCTGGCCGGCTCTGAGCTCCACTCAAGGCTACAAAGTTTCAATTATAGAAGGTAAATAAATCCCAGAATAAAAAAAGAAAAGAAAAAAAGGAGAGGCTGGGAGCTTCCATCACTGGGGGGCTTGGCCAGCCTGAAAACGGCCCTAAGCCCCTCACCCAGACTGGCCAGGCACCCCAGTGGGGACCCCCCCACCCTAAAGGGGGTGTGGCTAGCCTGATAACAGCCATCAGCCCCTCACCCAGGCTGGCCAAACTTCCATGGGGTAAGGGTCCCCAGTAGGGGAGGGCGGGCTTGACCAGCCTGCAAACAGCCATCAGCCCCTCACCCAGGCTGGCCAGGCACCCCAGTGGGGACCCCCACCCTGAAGGGGGTGTGACCAGCTGCAAACACCCATCAGCGCCTCACCCAGGCTGGCCAGGCACCCCAGCGGGACCCCCACCCTGATCCGGGACACCCTTCAGGGCAAACCAGCCGGTCCCCACCCGTGCACCAGGCCTCTATCCTATATAATAAAAGGGTAATATCCAAATTGACCCTAACAGCAGAACAACTGGGAATGACTGGTCACTATGACACACACTGACCACTAGGGGGCAGATGCTCAACGCAGGAGCCGTCCCCTGGTGGTCAGTGCGCTCCCACAGGGGGAGCTCTGCTCAGCCACAAGCCAGGCTGATGGCTGCCAGCACAGCGGTGGTGGCGGGAGCCTCTCCCGCCTCCTCAGCAGCGCTAAGGATGTCCGACTGCAGCTTAGGTCTGCTCCCTGCTGGTAAGTGGACATCCCCTGAGGGCTGCTGGGCTGCCAGAGGGATGTCTGACTGCCAGCTTGGGCCCGATCCCCCAGGGATCGGGCCTAAGCCAGCAGGTGGACATCCTCCGAGGGTCCCAGACTGTGAGAGGGTGCAGGCTGGGCTGAGGGACCCCTCCCTCAGCCCCCACTGCATGAATTTCATGCACTGGACCTCTAGTGTTACAAATAAAAGAAATGGAAGCAAGCAAACTGCTGGATACAGAGTTAAAAACAATGGTTCTAAGGTTACTCAAGAATCTTAATGAGAGCTTCAAGGGACTTAGTGAGACTTTCAAGGACTTTAGTGAGAATGTCAAAGATATTAAAAAAAAAAAAAAAAAAAGACCAGTCAGAAAGTAAGCATACACTAACTGAAACAAAGAATAATTTATTGGGGTTTGACAGTAGAGTAGAGGATTCCAAGAATCAAATCAACGATTTGGAATATGAGGAAGCAAAAAATAACAATCAGAAGAGCAAAAAGAAAAAAAAAACCAAAAATATGAAGATAGTGTAAGGAGCTTCTGGGTCAACTTCAAGCATTCCAACATTCACATTATGGGGGTGCCAGAAGAAGAGAGAGAGAGCAAGATATTGAAGACCTATTTGAAGAAATAATGACAGAAAACTTCCCCTACCTGGTAAAAGAAATAGACTTACAAGTCCAGGAAGCACAGAGAGTCCCAAACAAGAGGAACCCAAAGAGGCCCACACCAAGATACATCATAATTAAAATGTCAAGTGTTAAGGACAAAGAGAGAATCTTAAAAGCAGCAAGAGAAAAGCAGTTAGTTACTTACAAGGGAGTGCCCATATGACTGTCAGCTGATTTCTCAACAAAAACTTTGTGGGCCAAAAGGGAGTGGCAAGAAATATTCAAAGTGATGAACAGCAAGGACCTACAACCAAGATTATTCTACCCAGCAAAGCTATCATTTAGAATTGAAGGTCAGATAAAGAGCTTCATGGACAAGAAAAAGCTAAAGGAGTTCATCACCACCAAATCAGTCTTAGATGAAATGTTGAAGGGTATTCTTTAAGAAGAGGAAGAAGAGGAAGAAGAACAACAACAAAAATATGAACAATAAAATGGCAATTGCCCTAGCCGGTTTGGCTCGGTGGATAGAGCGTCAGCCTGCGGACTGAAGGGTCCCAGGTTCGATTCCGGTCAAGAGCATGTACCTTGGTTGCGGGTACATCCCCAGTAGGGGATGTGCAGGAGGCAGCTGATCGATGTTTCTCTCTCATTGATGTTTCTAACTCTCTATCTCTCTCCCTTCCTCTCTGTAAAAAATCAATAAAATACATTTAAAAAAAATAAATAAAAAATAAATAAAAATAAAATGGCAATAAATACATACCTGTCAACAATTAAATCTAAGTATCAAAATAAACCAACAAGAAATCTAGTGAACAAAATAAACTGATGAATAAAATAGAATCAGAGGCATGGAAACATAAAACAGACTGACAAATCTCAGAGGGAAGGGGCTAGGGGGGTGAGAAGAGATTAAGCAGAGACCTTATATGCATACATGCAATACCTATGGACACAGACAATAGGATGATGAAGGCCTGGGGTGGGTCAGGAACCTAGTGGAGGGGGGCAGTGGGGGCAGTGTGAAAAGGGACAACTCTAATACTCTCACAATAAATTTTTTTAATTATTTAAAGTAAAAAAATAAATAAATAAAAGAGCTATAAAATTAAAAACAAAACTGCAAGAGGAAAAAAGTGGGACAGAGGAGAAACTTAAATATTCAAAGAGATTTAAGAAACATAGAAACTAAATGCAATATGTGAGCTTTTGATCCTAATTAAAGGCAACAACTGGTTCAAAAACTATGAGATAATGTCAGGAAAAACTCATTTTGATGATGTGAAGGGATTATTATTACTGATATTGGGCAGAAAGAGTGAAGGGGAAAGGTTACCAACAAGGAAACAAAAATGGTTTTATCGTCAGGTTTCTCATTAGCAATTGTGAATTCTTCAATATGACAGAGCAAGCAATATCTTCAAAGGTTAAGGAAAATCCATTTTGAACCTACAAAACATTAAAGTAAAAGTACAAAAGAAAGACATTTCCAGAGCACAAGAACTTAGAATTTTTACTTCCTACAAAGGAAGTATGAGAGAGAGAGAGAGAGAGAGAGAGAGAGAGAGAGAATGTTTGTATTTTTTAAGTGAATAAAGGAGGTATAAGAAATAGTGGTGAGTGAACAAAAAGCTCCAGGAGCGAGGAGGGGGCTGGGTCCTGCGGGGCTGGGTGGAAGGGCTCTGGAATATGCTGAGACCCCTGTCTTCCTCCCCAGGAGGTCACACGTACTAAGAGAGGCCACATGGGACATTACAAGTTTGAATATGTGTGTCAACAATTGAGAATAAGAATAGAAAGATTATGTGTAACTTGCAGATTAAAAGATAAAACTGGACAAAGAAAACAATCCAACTACACTTCCAAAGAGCCCCATCCGCCCCAAGTTCATATAAATATCACTCTTTGTTGTTGTTTTTTACTTTTATGTGGCATCACTTGCATTTTAAGCTCTTTAATCCTCTGGAATTTCCTGGTATCAGATGTGGCATGGGAATCTAATTTGCCGTATTTTTCCAAATGGTAATCAGTTGTCCCAGCATCTTTTATTGAATAATTCGTCCCTTCCTCACTGACTTCAGACGCCAACTTTACTGGATGCTAAGTAATTCTGCACACTGGAGTCTGCCTCTGGCCTTCCGCTCTGTCCCCCTGGTCTGTCCTGTGATACAGCAATGTAAGTTCTAATTACAGTAGCTTTGTAATGTATTAATCCAGGCAGGGCGATCCTCCCTCATTATCCTTACTTTCAACATTTCCTACATTACTGCTCGGTATGAACTCTGGAATCAGATGACCAAACTTTTAAAAATACCAATGGTTATGTTTACAAATAGAAAAGCAATGAGTTGGCAGTATTGTATGTTTATTTTGTAAGCATCTTTAAACTTGTAATAGTTTTTCTGAGCCCTCAGTTTCCTTTGAGTTTTCCAGGTAGAGAATCATATTATTCCACATAATGTTCTTTTCCTTTCTGATAGAAGTGCCTCTTTTTTCCTTTGCCATATTTTACACCTAGAACTTTCTGAGCAGCATGGAATAGAGGGGACAACAGCAGGAAGTCCCGCCTGTTTGAGTCTCCGCCAGCTCCACCTGTTCATCACTGTCTCTCAAACTGGCTTTTGGAATTCATATTTTTCCTTGGAAACTGTCCATAGCGTCTTCCATTGTATTGTTAGTTTCTCTTTTTATTTTCTCCCAGGTTTGGCTTCTTTGTTGTCTATTTTATTATCCTATCATTTTAAGGAAGCAAATCAAGTCTGTATTTTTCAATGCTACTGGTTTTTTTCCTACTTTATCAATTGCTACTTTTACTTTTATTTCTACTGCTTATTATCTTTGTCCTACTTCTTTTATTTGTATTCCTTGTGTTATTTATTGGTTAGGAATGTTTTAAGTTTCTAAGTGGTCTATTATGGTTTTCTTTTCTTCCTTGGCACAGAACTACTCATGAAAGTTGTTACGGGCCCGCAACGCTACCCTCATTTATCAGAAGTTGCTTTAGTCTAAACCTTTCTTCAAAATATCAACTATGATTTTATTCATCCTTCCTCTCTGTGAGGGAGGGAAGGGGGCTCGTCTCTAGCTACCCAGTGTCTACCACAACTCTTAGATATAACTGATACGTGGTAAATAAATGTTTGGTGAATGAATGAACGAAAAAATGAATGGTATGAGCCATAGAAAAGGAAGAAAACCCGACCAACTTCACGGCAGATGTATCCCTGGATGGCCGTCCACCTTCCAACACCATGGACAGGGTGGCCGCACACGCGCCACTGACCAGGCAGCCGCCCCGTAGCCGGCAGCTGCAGAGATAAACCACTCGGCCCACCGGTGGGATCAATGGCCCAGTGACCTGACTCCACCAGCACACGCTGCAGAGAAGCTGGGCACAGACCTGGGAAAGACAATGAGCTTCTGGTGCAGGTACCGCCTCTACGCGATGTGCTTCTGAGAAGCTGTGCAGATCACATTTCCCATTAACCAGAACGCTTTAAAGAGAAGCAGTGCGGCTGGCTATTTAAAGAAACAAACCAAACCTTTCCTGATACAAATAAACACCCCCTCATTTCTGTTTGGCAAATTCAGGGAAAGACCAGCTTTTCTTAAATAAGAGGCAACATTTACTGAGCTGCTGAAACCTGTGCCAGGTCGTCCTCGTAACAGACACTGGCAGGAGCCCAGGATTCCTGGAGGCCCTGGTTCACGTGGCAAGTGCTTGCTCTGCAGAGCGGAAGCTCGCAGCCCACCTCTCCTCCAGCCTGCCGTGCCTTCCCGGACTGCACACGGGGTCTCCGGCTCAAACGCCTGGGGTTCCGCTGGGAGAACACACGTGCGACTTGTGTAAACGGGAAATTGCTACTCAGCTCCGCAGAGAATGAGACCCACGTCCCAAGCTCCATCCACCTGCACCTCCCTTTTTCAGTGTAAGGTGAGGCACAGGCCAGCGTGGCAGGTAAAACAGTGCCTCCCCCACCTCACCGGAGATGCCCATCCTCACCCCGGGAACGTGTGACCAGGGGTGACTATGGTACCTCGCGTGGCAGAATGGACTTCGCAGGTGTGATCCAATTAAGGACCTTGAGATGGGGGTCATCCTGGACCATCTGTGGGCCCAGAGGAATCACAGGATCCTGTCCGAGGGAGGCGGAGTGGGAGGAGGAGGTTTGCAGCGGAGGCTGAGGTGCTGCATTGCTGGAGAGGACGGATGGGGGCGGGCTCCAGAAGCCGGAGCGGCCTCGGGAAGGAAGGCATCCCTGCTGACTCCTTGATTTTAGCCCCATTTCAGACCGCTGGCCTCCGGGACGGTGAGATCAGGCATCTTGTCATTGGAAGCCACTCGGCCGTGGGCAGTGGTTACAGCCGCCCTCGGAACCGAATGCACCAGCCGAGGAGCAGGAGCACCTGCATGGCCCCGACGCAGAAAACCACAGTCACGAGTCTTGGGGAGCATCTGCCCCAAGAAAGCACAGGGACCCCAACTCACACCACCCTGCACCCCACCCCCAAATCCCACCCACCACCTTCACGTAGCCACCGCAGTCCAGAAAAGACTGTCAAGCCATCAAAATTCTATTTTTCTTTTGTTTTTAGAGTTGATCCACCTCTTTTACCCTGTCCTCACTGGGGTCTTAGTGGAAAACCGACATCTCTGGGAAACCATCTTTGCCCCTAAATCCACATCAACCTGAGAGGGGACTTCAGCGCTGGCTCCAGGTTCCTGGGTGGAGGGCAAGGAAGGCCCTGAGGATGCCCCTCCCCCTGCCTCTAGGGCCCAGCAGGCCCGCCCCTGGGGTCAGATGGGCCGGGTCTGAACCACCCAAGTCCTTCGCCTCTCGGATTCTGTTTCCTCCTCCACAGTGGGAGTAACAAAGCTCACACAGACAGCACATGCCAAGTGCTCGGGCGTGCGCCTGCGCAGGGGCCACATGCAAATCCAGCCTTGCGGTGTCTGGGGGGGACCCTTTCCGCTCCCAGTGCAGAGTTGACTCAGTGTCCACGCTCAGGCGGCGCTTCCCCAAGCGCTTTCCCGAACCATCTCCATGACCAAGGCTGAAAGGCCTGGTCACCATTTCCACCCTGACTCCCGTGGCCATGCCACCTGACTGCCAAGGGCTCTCCCATCCCTGCTTCACCTGAGCGCACGGCGCCTGAGGAGGGACCTGGGGAGGGGTACGGGGGCACGGACAGGGCCGCTGATGCTCAGAGAGCAGCGTCTGCCTGAGGCGTCCGGGCAGTCGGCGCAGCCTCCATGTGGGAAGCAGGCGTGTCTCCCACAGCTCTCAGCTTCCACAGTGCCCTTCACCGTCCAGCTCGCTGCCCCGAAGAAAGCTCCCTGCTTCCCTCGCCCCACCACCAGGTGGTGGCTAAGCTCCCACGGATTCGTCCTTTACCAACATCTTTCACGCCGTCTCCCCTGAGCCCCTCGCCCCACTCATTCCTCCCTGGCTGCCTCGGCACCTCAGACATGGGGTCTTGCACTAAAGCCTCATCCCACCTCCCTTCCGCCTGTGACCGTGGTCTCATCTCTAGGAAGCAAAGTGAAGATGGACGGCCAGCGTCACATGAGCGTCATGAGAGCTATGTCGTGTGTGAATGCACAGCAGCAGCAGGGCACAAAGTCAGCCCCCAACGAAGGCTCGCTCACTCCCCCCCAGGGGTGCGTGGCCCAGCTCTGCAGCCGAGCTGCCTTGTGAGCTCTGTGACCTTGAATGAGCCTGCTGATGCGCTGGTCTCAGTGCCCTAGTCTGTGAAACAGAAGTAATAACAGGACTTTTCTCATAGGGTTGTCATGAGGTTTAAATGGGCTGATCTTCGCACAGTGTGTGGACACAGTAGTCCTACTGAGTGCTAGGTTCAGTCCATGTTATCCCTGCCTCTTCCCTGCACTCCAGGCGGCCTGCACACTCCCTCTGGAAGCAGTGTTGGTGCTGCTTCCTGCTCCAACAGTCACCGCTGCCTGCTCCCAGCGGCACCGTCCAGTGTGGCTGCCACCAGCTACATGGGGCTACGTCAATCAAACTAATTAAATAAGACTTAAACTTGGCTCCTCATTCACACTAGCCTCGTGGCGAGTGCTTCATAGTCACATGTAGCTAGAGACCACCATGGACCCGGGTCATAGGAAGGCTGTTGGACAGCTCTGGCTAAAGAACCAAGTTCAAGCCTGTGGCCTGGCACCCACACCAGCACAGCCCCCGTCTCACTCCACGGCCCCTCGCCTGCCAGGCGGGATCCGTCCCCTTCTACAACGTGTTTTACTCATTCCCTGGTGTGTGGATTTGTTCCAGAAACATGGGAACGCCAACAAGGGAATGGTCATATGCAGAACACATAGGAAATGCAAGGCAGAGGAGCCCCGTCTCCAACGAGCAGACCGACGGCCAGAGGGGAGTAAAACAGCACGTTCCATAGGCTGAGCCAACTGAGCAGCCCGCCTCGTCCCGCCTCCCTCACGCCTGTGACCGTGAGGCAGCCTGGGGTGGCGCGGCCCGGAGGGTGCAGCTGGGCCCACTGAGCACATGCCTGTCCCAGGGACACTCGCCCATCCAACAGTAACCCTGGGGTCACGGTCCTGTGGCCGGACAGGACTTTTTACAGCTCTGTGCAGGCCATGCAGAGACACCTGAGCCGCACCCACTTAGAAGCGGGGTGTTAGGGGGACATCCTGGCTACATAGGATCTCCGAACTAAAACCCAGCCTCAGAATGGGGACAGGCCACCTACTTCACACACATGGCTGTGAAGAGAAACCAGATTAACATGCCTGCCTCATATCTAATTCTTAATAAAAATATGAATGAATGTATTAGCAATGAATGAATGAATGAATGAATGAATGAATGAGTGGCCTCTCTTGTCACCCCGCACTCAGAAATCACTCACCCTGGCTGGCTCAAGGGAAAGGTCGAGCTGTGTGAGCACAGGTCATGCACAGCCCGCGTGGCTGGCTTTGAGTGTGAGAATTTCTTTCTAAAACAGTGTCCCATGCTTACAGCTTAACATTCAAACATCGCAGAGGAGTGTCCAGTTGAGAATCACTGCTCTGCTCCATTAGTGCAGGAGACTATTCTCTCCGGTGTCTACCAGATCCTTCACAGATGAGAACATCGGTGTGAATCTGTGTGTGTGTGTGTGTGTGTGTGTGTGTGTGTGTGTGTGTGTGTACATCCTCTATTTTCTTTTTGGGTTTTATCTGTGTCCCATATGACACAACTCTGCACCACTGGTTCCCAGCCAGGCTGGCGAGGGAAGCTGAGGTCAGGAGCACTTAAAGGCTCCCCGGTGATCACATGTTGAGGAGCCTGCTATCTGCATGCTTTCCCCAAACTGACGCAGCCAGGCCCACTCCACCCCAGCACCCCGAGAACCACCGCCCATGCCCCCACAGCTGCAGCCTCCAGGGTCTGCAGTCCTCCCGCAGGAGAGGAGGGAGAGAGCGAACTTCATTTGTTATCAACAGCCGAGCTCTAGGGAGGGAATCAAAAGCAATAACCTTGAGGGGTCAAGCAACCACAGGAATGTTTTTGTTCAGAAAGTCCCCAAGTTTATTTAATTAAGCAAGATAAGCGGTGGAGCCAAGCAGAGGTGAAGAAGTCCTCAGAAGTCAATAAACCCGTGAGAAGAAAGGCGCCTGCCACCACCACCTTCTGCTACACCAACCCTGGGAGGCAGCGCGGGCAGGACAGCCGCTGGGGACACCCTGCTGGCTCGGGGAGCACATGGGGACTGCCCTTGACCCGTGGCTTCCCGCTTTCAATCAGGGCCCAATGTGGGGGCAGCAGGATATAATGACCAGCCTAAGAGGAAACACCAACAGCCCTTCATTCACCAGCCATATCAGCCACACCCAGACGCAAAGCGGGGGCCAGAAGAAGACCGAGCCCTGAAACCAAGTGGGGACATCTCTCCTTTCTGCCTGAGCAGCATCCATCCTTTGTGCTTCTGCTTTGGGGGTCACCCTCTCTGAGCCCCAGTTCCTGTGAGCCAGCTAAGGCCGCCCTCGCCCCGCCCGCCCCCGGCTCCCCTGACATAAAACCCAGGCTGCACTGTATGTTTAGGGTGGGCGTGTGGTCAGGGGCTTGTGCCAGAATCATCAGGAAAGAGGCCACCCTTCCCGGTAGTGTTGCTAAGCTGCCAGGGAAGTGAGTCTGCCAGCTTCTTTTTCACGAAGGAAAGGCTTTTCTGAGAATGAAGCCAGCAGAGAAAAGCAGA
Source organism: Myotis lucifugus (assembly GCF_000147115.1). Lineage (NCBI taxonomy): Eukaryota > Metazoa > Chordata > Mammalia > Chiroptera > Vespertilionidae > Myotis > Myotis lucifugus. The sequence goes on along the minus strand of NW_005871070.1, from coordinate 11,488,573 downwards.
GCGAAGAGATGTCCAACGACCACATCCGAGCACCTGACCCCACCAGGCCTTGGGGAGACCCCCGCAACTTTTCTACGAGCCCACAGATCCCTCTTTAAGTAAACCAACTGAATGAAGTGTTTGTTTCTTGAGACCCAAGACTTCTGACTCATACACCAAAGGTTAGAAGCTGGAGAGTGGGCAGTGAGGGCCCTGTTTCCTCCTGTGCTTCATGTGTTCCTATAAATAAACCTCTCTCCTTTTTCTAACAGGGCTCTGGTAGTAAGAGCACTCAATCCGATCAGCGCCGGGGAACGGGAAAGCTGGGATGCAGGGCCTCACACCTCCTCAATCCCAGACTCACAGCCTCGAAGACTCACAGCTCATCCAGGCTTCGCTCGGTAAGAGAAAGCCAGGAGCTAGACCTGAAGGCCTCCTGACCCTCGGGCACCTGTGATTGGGCTTCTGTTCAAGAGATGGCGCATCCACCTTGCCAATGAGTTAGTAGAGCTTCACACCACCTGCCATTCCCAGCTCCTGCTCTTGCTCGTGAAGATGGGGCCACACAGCACAAGGCCAAGTCCTTTCTTGACATGACAACGAGTTCTATCTACCAACTTGTGCTTCTGAAGCTAGGTGGCGTGAAGCCCAGAGACAAATTCATGCCGATCTCAGTCCCCCCACTCATTCTAAAAAGCAAATAGAGAAGGCTTAGTCCTCCGGCAGGCCCACAACTCTGCAAGGACAGGTGGCCTGCTATGTGATTACAGGGCATCTGCTGGTTGTGCTGGCCCACCCACACCCCTTCTTCTGGTAACTGGCATGCTGATTCTCCTTTGGGAAACCAGCCTTCCTCCACCCTATGCAGTCCTGGTGGGGCTGTCAGTCAAGGTGCGCAGGTCTTCCCTGGCTGAGGGGTGGCCATGTGATCCAAAATCAGCCAATCACACTTTTTCTCCTGTGAATTTGCTTCTTGAATCAATGGTGTCCCCATGGGAAGGTGGCCCATTAGTTCCTGCCACTCAATCTAAGAGCTACTCTGGACCTTGCACTTTCTAAGGCCTGGCATTGCATGAACAGAACCCTGCACACTTCCCATTGATTTTATAAGACAACTAGACTCAATTTCCGTTGCTTACAAGAACCTAACAACTTTAGACAATTTAAAGACATCTGATCTCCGAAGCTGATGCAAACGTCCTTCCCACCACATCCCTGAGAGTCACCAAGCTTCTCACTGCCCACTCCACCTCCTCAAACAATCTAATGTTAGAAAGTTCTTCAGGCTGCACAGGTCGGCTTCCTCGTGCCTCCCCGTGCCTCCGTGCCTCTGGGATCCTGCCCTCTGGGCGCCTCCTTCCTTTCCCTGGCTCCTCCTCCTGCTCCCTCCACCCTTGCCTATTGGAATTCCTCAGACTCTGTCCCAGGTGCTGATCTCTACCCTGTGGACTCTCCTCAGGCCATCTCGTCAACCCACAAGGCTTCGCACTCCGTTCATGCTGGTGACTCCCACATCTGTTCCTCTCCCCTGAGCCCCATGCCCATCCAGCCACCTCCTACCTCAGCACCACCATTTGGACATCAAACTGACCCAAGTCCATGTTCTTCTGTTTCACTTCTCAGGATGAGTCGGCATCACTCTCCCTGGGAGCCCCCAACTCCTCCCTCACCACCACGCCTCACTTCTAATTGCCAGTCCTGTCAAAGCCAACCCCAAATGATCACTCAGAACCAGCCAACTGCCCTCAGTAAAAAGGCAGCCACAATGCCCTAGCTGGTTTGGTTCAGTGGATAGAGTGTTGGACCACGGACTGAAGGGTCCCGGGTTTGATTCTGGTCAAGGGCATGCACGATTCCTGGCCCTGGTCAGGGTGCATGTCTCTCTCACATCAATGTTTCTCTCCCCCCCCCCTTCCACTCTCTCTAAAAATCAACGTAAAAATCCTCCAGTGAGGATTAACAAAAAACACAAAAACCCACAGCCACTGCTGTGTTCCCTGAACTCGTTTACCTGACTCTTACCGTCCCTCAGATCTCAGACTAAATGGCACTTCAGAGTCTTCCCTGACCCTCTAGCCCAGGTAGACCAGGCGCATCCCTTGGCCTTCACCTTTCCAAGCCCCTTTATTTTTTTCAATAGTAAAATGTGGATAAAAAGAGTTTCTAACTGAGCAACCTAGGTGTCCATCACTAGATGAATAAATAAAGAAAGTGTGGTACGTATATGGAATGTTATGGAATATTATGCAGCAATAAAAAAGATTGAAACCGCCGAAACCGGTTTGGCTCAGTGGATAGAGCGTCGGCCTGCGGACTGAAAGGTCCCAGGTTCGATTCCGGTCAAGGGCATGTACCTGGGTTGCGGGCACATCCCCAGTGGGAGATGTGCAGGAGGTGGATAAAAAGAGTTTCTAACTGAGCAACCTAGGTGTCCATCACTAGATGAATAAATAAAGAAGGTGTGGTACGTATATGTATTTTAAAAAAAAAATAAAAAAAATAAAAAAGACTGAAACCTTGCCAGCTGCAAAAACATAGATGGATCTAGAGGTCATTATGCTCCATGAAATAGGCAGAGAAAAACAAATTCCAAATGATTTCACATATATGTGGAATCTAAAAACAATACAAAACAAAAACAGACTCATAAAAACAGAGGCCCAAAGGATGGTTACCAGAGGGAGGGGGTGAGAGGAGAAATGAAAAGGAGAGGGTGGGGATATAGTCAATAATCCTATATAATAAAAGGCTAATATGAAAGTCAACCAAAAGGCAGAACGACAGGTCACTATGACACGCACTGACCACCAAGGGGCAGACGCTCAACACAGGAGCTTCCCCCTGGTGGTCAGTGCGCTCCCACAGGGGGACCGCTGCTCAACCAGAAGCCAGGCTCACAGATAGCGAGTGCAGTGGCGGTGGAGCGGGCCTAAGCCGTCAGTCGGACATCCCCTGAGGGATCCCGGACTGCGAAAGGGTGCAGGCCGGGCTGAGGGACCACTCCCCCCACCCCGAGTGCACGAATTTTGTGCACCAGGCCTCTAGTATTGTAATAAGTTCGCATGGTGACACATGATCACTGGGATTAGTGGGGCAATCACATTGTAAGGCATAAAAGGGTCAAATCACTATACAACTGAAACTAATATAACCAATTTTAAGACTGTATACCAACTGTATTTAAATTTTTTTAAAATTTAGAAAAAGTTCCTACTCATAGAGTTGCTGAGAGATTAAATGCAACAACATATTAAACACTTTAACAGAAAAATAAGCCTAACACAATAACTGGCACAAAGTATGTTCATCAGAAATATAGCTATCACTTTTGTTCTTGTTATTACTAATAATAATAGCTTTCATCCCCCGACTGTTACCTCCACTAGGCAGCAGAACCGCAGGCTCTGGTCACTCCCACATCCCTAGCATGGCACAGAACAGATCTCAGGGCCCTCCCCTGACTGAGGACACAGCCTCCTCGCCATCACCCCGGTGCCCGGAGGCGCAGAACAGTCAGCAAAACGTCCTCATGCTGAGAGGTGCCACTTGCTTTCTTTTTTATTTGACTAAGTCAATTGAGGGTAGAAAATTTAAGTACAGAAAGAAATTGGGAGGAAATACATAAAATGTTGACAGCGGCAATAGTTATCTCTGATTACAAGAGCGTCAGGGTTTTGTTGTTCTTCTGTAATTCTGTATTTCCCTAATATTCTAAAATAACAAAGCAAACTGTCAGCTCACCAGGCATAATTTAATACAAGAAAACGTACCATTTTGGATGTACAGTTCGATGAGTTTTGACAGATGTATTACACCCGTGTGATTACCACCACAATCAAGACATGGGCCCTCTCACCACCCCAGTTCTCTTGTGCCTTTTTACAATTAATCCCCTCACCCCACCCCAGCCCTGGGCAGCCACCAATCTGCTCCCTGTTACTCTAGACTAATGGAACCATACCATGTATATTTTGTCTGCCTTCTTTCACTCAGAATAATGTTTTAATTATTGATTGCAGTTGCCAGTATCAGTAGTTAGTTTTTATATATGGTTATCCTAAGTTTGTTTATCCATTCATATATTGATCAACATTTGGGTTTTTTCCCAGGTTTCTGGCTATTAAAATAAAACTGCTATGAACATTTATTTATATGTCTTTGTGTGGGCGTGTAATTTAACTTATGTTGCTAAATACCTAGAAGCAAAATGGCTATGTCATACGTTAACTCTGTGTTTATCTTTAAAAAAAAAAAAAAAACTGCCACTGTTTTCCAGAATGCTTGTGCCACTTTATTTTTTTAGAACGAAAACAATCCAATACATTATTTTAATGGGTTCATATGTCTTTTCGGAGTCTCAGCAGGAAATGGAATTCACCCTGGATGTTCAATTAAAGACACTGACAACTAACAACCATAGGAAACTGTTACCACACCTAGGACTACGGTTTAATCCTGTGAAATAATGTCAGAAAAGCCCAGAGAGCTGGAACCAAGGGAGAGGGCCGCCTGCCAGGAGCTGCCACTGTGAGGGGCCAGCGGTGGAGGAGGGAGCGGAAGGTGGAAATACTCTAACACCTCTCTCCTCCTGCCCTCTGGGCTCCCACTGCTCAGCCAGCAGGGATCCACCTCCGGGCAGAGGCCAGGGCTGAGAAGGGTGGAGAAGGGTGGTCCCAGGCAAGGCATGGGATAGGGAATAGACGCCCTCTGTCCTCAGAGGAGGGGAGAAAAAGAACAAGGAGGAGATTAGCAATGTTCCCAGAGTCAACACTCAAACCAACCTGAGTCTCAGGTGATGGAACCATTACTGCTACTACTACAAGTACAACAATAACCACAACTATGATTGCTCTACTTCTAATACCACCGACTCAACAGCAGTGGCAAATACCTTATTGGGTGCTTGCTACAGGGGTCCCCCTTATCCGAGGGGACAGGTTCCAAGACCCCCAGGAGATGCCTAAACCATCTGCTTTCCACAAGTTCACATTACGCCACTTGCTTCTACAAAAGACCTATATTATGCCCTGGCTGGTTTGTCTCAGTGGATAGTGTTGGCCTACGGACTGAAGGATCCCGGGTTCGATTCCAGTCAAGGGCATGTACCTCAGTTGCAGGCTCAATCCCCGCCCCCCGTCGGGGGGCATGCAGGAGGCAACCAATCAGTGTGTCTCTCTCACATCGATGTTTCTCTCTCCTCCACCCTTCCACTCTCTAAAAATCAATAGAAAAATACGTTCAGGTGAGGATTAACAAAAACAACAACAAACTAACAACAAAAAGACCTATATTATACAGTAATGACTTTTTGGGTAAAAAGCGAAAGTCCTGTTTGGATCTCTTTGGGCAAAGTCACCTTTAGGAAGCAGGGATCTGCTCACTCGGGGCCATTCTGGCTGCAGAACGGCGTCGCAGGAGAGGGGGGAGCCCCGCTTGCTGTGCTCCTCCTCCTCACACCCTCTCCCTCACAGCTTGTCTGGGAGGCATCACCACCCCTGCACGTCGGGGCCATTACTAAGTAAAAGAAGGGCCACTGGAACACAAGCACTGTGACCCCAGGACAGTCGATCTGATGGCTGAGGCAGCCACTGGTGACTCACATCCCGGTGGACGGAGAGGGACTTGCGAGATCTCGTCACACCGCTCAGAACGGTGCGTAAGTTAAACCTACCAATTGTTTATTTCTGTAATTTTCCGTGTAATACTTTCAGACCACAGTACACTGGGCGACTGACACTGCAGGATAATCCAAGCACGTGCTAAGTGTGTCCAGGATTATCTCATGCAACCCTCACAACAACCGTAGAAAGGAAGTCTATTCTTCTCCCCATTTTATGTCTAAGAGAAGCTGAGACCTTTAGAGGCTCAGAACACCTGCCCAAGGGACTCCGAGGTTGGTCAGCCCTAACCACTCCCCACGATGCTCCCTCAGGAGGTTGGAAGGCTGGGCACCAATGGCCAGTGCTCCCCCACGTGGGGAGGACGGGCATTCCCGCCTCCGTCTCCTCGTTCATTTGTGAAATAATGATGGCCCGCCTTGGGACCACTGGGAGAACTGAACACAACAGAGCGGCCAGTGGACACTGATTTTGAGCCCCGGGGGTCTTATCACACCAGGATCGCTAGCCTTGCAAGGACCACAACAGTTCCTGCCCGACAAGGAACGGGTGGCTCAGAAAGACTCCCGAGCCTTAAAGCACCTGCCAAAGATCAGAGGGCTAGCAAGAGGCAGCGGAGGGATCTGACCCCAGGCTACCTGCCTCCAAAGGCACACTCTGCCCTTCAGGGGAGAACAGGAAGGGTGACACACGTACAAAGGCGAGGGTTTGGCGCCCTCGTTCCCAGGCCCACATTTTTGCAAACATGCAGTTTGGCTCCAGTGAGTGGCTTCCGTCAGCAGCAAAGCCGCCAGTTCCTGGGACCAGCTCCCAGGACCAGCTCTGTGGTGCTTCCCTCCTTCGCCCAGTGCTTCCGCCTGCAGAGCCCAGAGCCCAGGTGCTGCCCGGGGGCAACCACCTGCTCAACGCCTGGCGTCCTTACTGGCCTTGTAGACTGTATAGGTGGGTACTAAGAGGTGCTTCTGCCCTTTGGTGCCTTCTCAGAGCCAACTTAACCTGTGGCACCTCTACTGATTTCCCAGGAGAGCCACCAGGTCTAAATGCAGACACACAGCCGCCTCCAGTCCCGAAAGGCAGCGTTCTTGCCACGTCCTCATCCCTGTCCCTCGAGCACTCAGCCCCGTGCGCGCTGAAACCCCTCTGCTTTGTGCTCTGCGCCAGGCCCCGATGTTTCCTGCTGGCGCTGACTCGGTGGGGAAGGCACATGTGAGCCACGAGGCTTCAAAAATAGCCTGGAACTTTTCAAGGAAGGGCCCGCAGTGGGATGACAGGCAAGCTATTCTGCATAACAAAGGCCTGTGTCCCCAGAGGCAGGCACAAGCCCACCCTTCCCCACGTACACACATACACCCATCAATCATGCCTGAAATATCCTCCCTGTGGGCGGACGAGAAGATAATGCTGTGATCAATGAAGCTCCGAGCGCTGGTGGGGTGGACTCCACCCGGGGAGGGAGGGGAGGATTTTCTACCGCCAACAGGTCAGTTTTGCTTGGAGTTAACCCACTGAGGTAATAAATGATGATGAAGAAAAAGGAAGAGGAGGAAGCGGAGAAGGCCGTGGAAACAACAATAGCTGGCATCTATTGATGGCAACAGCAACAACAGCCTACTATGTGCCCGGTATTGTTCTAAGCTCTTCACATAGATCAACTCATTTAATGCTCACAGCCATGAGGTGGGAATCACTAATATCCCCACTTTTCAGATGAGAAAAACGAGGCCTGAGAAGTTAAGTAACCAACAGCCTCTGCTCTTACTACTGTACCTCCACCTCATACTCCCCACAAAGAGCACTTATCCCGGCCGCACTGCAGGGCAGGGAGGGCGGTCTCTCGTCCTAAAACTGTCTGGGGAGACAATGCAGGGAACAGCTTTCTTTCAGGTCCCAGGAACGACTTGAGACCCCCAGAGCCTCAGCATCACGGACCTACTACTTACCAGGCACATCCCTGAGTGAGCAGCGTGACCGCCAATAACCTGCTGAGGTAGCGGCCTATTATCCTCTCCTTCCAAGATAAAGACTGTCCGTGCGCTGCCTGTCCCCGTCTCCCCCCAGGGCCCACTCCGCCTGCCTGCTGGGATCTGACCCCGGAAGCCACCCTGCGGATTCATCTGGGGCATCTGCCCCCCTTCCTCCTCGCCTCCATGTTGCCTTTGGGAGCAGCGGCCTCCCTCCAGACCACGTTCCTGCCAGCAGGCCCTCTTCCTGAGCTCCCCCCTTTCCTCTACCTGCTCCTTCCTCCTGGAGCTGCTAAGTAACACCTCCGTCAGCTTCCTTCACTGAAGCCTCCCAGCGAGAGTTTCCTGCTGGGATCCTGACAGATAGATCACATATTCCCAGGAATCTCACCACCCACTCTCCCAGAGCCTCCTGCTGCTAGGAATTGCTCCTGCTAGTGTCCTAAATGTCTTTCCCCCAGTTCTAGTCCCAATCCTTCCCACACAGGCTTTCCCTCAGTCCCCCAAGTTCACATACTCGGGTAACAAAGCTATTCATTCTCTGCTTCAAAGCCGGCTTCCCAGCCCACCGCCCACAGCACTTCTCCACGTCAGGCCACCACCCTATCCCCCAGCAGGGACTATAGGAAGCTACTTGGTCCTCCTGGGGACTGGGAACCAGCCACGGCTGCTGTCCAAGGAAGGGTGAGGGAAGGGACATTGGCACCCACGGCCTGCAGCCTGCCCTGTGGGCAGCAAAAGCCAGGAGACCCTCAGGCAGGGAGGGAGGCAGCACCCTCTGCGCCCACCACCTTGGCCTGGCACCAGCTGCTGGCTTGCAGGGCAGACATCTCCTCCCAGGGCTGCTCCAGGAGCCTGTGGCAGCGGGGGCTGCAAACCAGTGGCCACATTGTGCTTCTTCTTTTTTTAAAAAATATATTTTTATTGATTTCAGAGAGGAAGGGAGAGGGAGAGAGAAACATCAATGATGAGAGAGAATCATTGGTTGGCTGCCTCCTGCACGCCCCCTCCTGGGGATCGAGCCCGTAACCCGGGCATGTCCCCTTGACCGGAATCAAACCTGGGACCCTTCAGTCCGCAGGCCGATGCTCTCTCCACTGAGCCAAACCGGCTAGGGCCGCACTGTGCTTTTTAAAACAATGTGAAACCATTGGCAGTACTTAAGGTAGGAGAGTTCGTGGTTTTTCAAAGTCCAAGTTTCTGGCTTTCCTTTCCCAAATTCAGAAGTTATAGCAACAATGGGTACATAGTGTCCCGTGGTGTCAGAGCAATTGGACCCGAGTTCACCACTAAAATGTCAACTCCAAGAGGGCAGGCATTTATCACTTCCCTGCACTGCTGTGTCCTGTGTCTGAACAGCACTTGGCTCCTAAAAGGTACTCAATGAATACATGTGAATAAGCGAGCAATCACTTCCCCTTTCAGATGAGCTTGCATTCTCCATTGCAAAGCAATCCCCTGGCTCAACTCACTCACCCAACCTCCTTGCCTGGCCCTGCAGACGGTTGGGTTTGAGACGCCCCAACTTATAGTGTGGGGTTTAAAGGCAGGCAAGGCACAGCCCCTGCTCATCAGAAGTGAAAGATTAGAGGAGAGAATAATAACAACGACAACAGTAATAATCACATGTAGAGCAGGTAGTGTGCTCTGTGTTCTCCATGCTGGTCCTTTGATCTCACCACAGCCTGTGGGAGGTCCTGGGCAGGAGAGGGAGGTGGGGCACAGGCCTGGGCAGGAGAGGAAGGTGGGGCACAGGCCTGGGCAGGAGAAGGTGAGGGACAGGCCTGGGCAGGAGAGGAAGGTGGGGCACAGGCCTGGGCAGGAGAGGAAGGTGAAGGACAGGCCTGGGCAGGAGAGGGAGGTGGGGCACAGGCCTGGGCAGGAGAAGAAGGTGGGGCACAGGCCTGGGCAGGAGAGGAAGGTAAAGGACAGGCCTGGGCAGGAGAGGAAGGTGAGGGACAGGCCTGGGCAGGAGAGGAAGGTGAGGGACAGGCCTGGGCAGGAGAACAGGGTGAGGGACAGGGAGAGAGCAACTTGTCCGAGGGGCAGGGAGAAAGCAACTTGTCCGAGTCTGCATGGCACAGGTGGGGGCAGGCAGGATTCCAATGCAGGCCGTCTGCCCCACACGTATAACA
>NW_005871070.1:11450118-11478780 GCF_000147115.1 Myotis lucifugus | reverse complement strand
ACACCAGGGCCTTGGCGACCAGGGCAAAATCAGGGGTGAGGGGGGCAGGGGGAGGAAATAGCATACCTTGTTCCGAGGTCTTGCCATGGGAACAAAGGTGGGGGGGGAGGGCAGAGAATTCCAAAAGACAGGGCCCGTCTTGCCCCCCACACGGTATAACAAAGTTGACCCAGTTGATGCTTGCAGGAGGGGAGGAGCCCAGGGCCAGGGAGCCTACTCCCGCTGCCCACAGGAGGGTCAGTTGATTCGCCGGCGGGAAGCAAAGCCGGGGATGGAGTCCCTCTAATGGCACCTCGGCTGCTTCCACGGGAAAGCCGCTCTGAGGAGACACCTGTGCGTGGCCATCAGAGAAGGGCCCGCCTCCCAGCACCCTGGCTAACGATACCCCCAGGCCATCCTTCGTTCTGCTGAAATGCGTGTCCAACCACAGACTGGTGCCACTCACACTCACGGCTGCAGCGGCCGAGGACGAGACCGCGTGCACTTGGCTGACCTGCTTGGACCCAGGGCCTGACCAGCAGAGCCCAGTGCACCGCGGAGCAGCTGGCGCTGGTGCTGGAGACCGGGCCTGCGGGCTGAACCACGTCTGGCTGCAGGGGGAGCGGTGCCCAGCTCTGCATTCCGGCAGGTTCTGGAGGGGGAGGCGGCAGGGCGGCAGGGCAGCAGGGTGGCGGGGTGGCGGGGTGGCGGGGTGCAGAGGAAGGTTTGGGGGCACAGGCCCCAGCTCTGCACTTCCTCCAGCTGCACACCCACCAATGCGGCCTGTCCCTTCCAGGAACTCTGTCCCCCTCTGCAGAGGAGCTGAGCAAGCGTGTGTCTTTGCTCACAAGTCATGTGTCCATCTGTCCTCTCCTTGCTCACCAGGCAGGGGCCGCAGGTGCATTTGCAGGCGCTGCCCCGCATCACGGGCCTCAGGGACAAGACTGCGCACGAGGGCCCGGCCCCCGGAAGGGATTCTGCAGAGCCCAGCCCCGCTCCCTCACCGCTTCAGTGAAGACCGCAGTACTGACTCTGAAGGTTACCGAGAACTAAAGCTATGTTCCTTCCGCGTCAACACGGAATAGCAGGCAATACTGAACTTGTCAAGGGCCAGGCGGGCTCGGGACCAGGCCTGGGCAGCTTCTTCTCCAAGGCTAAGAGAGTAAGTACCGTGGGCTCTGCAGGCCACGCAGTCAGGGTCACAGCCACGGGGATCCATCCTGGTAGCACTAAAGCACCCACAGACAACAAGGAAGGTAGCGGTCATGGCGTGTCCCCACCCGCCATGCTCCACAGTCGGAGCCACAGCCACCGCTGAGAAACTCGCGCCCCAGGCCAGCCTCCAGGTCGGTCTGTGATCTGCAGCGGAGGCACCCACAGCTGCCCCGCACACAGGGAAGGTGGCTAGTGGAACCCAGGGGCTGAAGTCCTTCATCTCATTTGACATTTGCTTAATTAACATTAAATTTTAAATCTGTGGCTGCCATATCACAAGTGAGGCTACAGAAGCGTGCAACCCGTTGCACCCTCAGGGCAGCCAGGCTCGAACCGCCAGCACCTGTCACCAGCAGACCCCGTGTGGACCAGTGTGATGGTGACGGGGATGACGGCAGTGCTCAAGCCACGCGCAGCACCGAGGGTGACCTGTTACATGGCTGGCAAGAGGGAGCGACATCATGTAGAGATCAACGCCATCTAATTGAGACAACACGAGGAAAGGGGACGCCTTGGGTGGCAGCCCCAGGCAGCCCTCGGAACTGCTCAGAAACAAACCCCTCACTAACCTAAGCAGGCTCTTCCCCAGGAGGGCCAGGCCACCCTCCTTAGATCAAACAGGCAACAGGGCCACAACACTGCACCTTCCTGGCACCCCAGGGACCTCAGAGGAAGCCCCTCCCACCAGGGGGCGGGGCCTCCAGCCCCAGGCAGCAATGGCTCACTGCTCCTGATTGATGGACAGCAAAGGAAGCAGCAAAGGCTCTTTCTGTTTCTAATTTTCAAAATGAAAGCTTCAACCATGTGTCAGGCTCTGCTCTAGGCTAATGATAAGAGTTTCCATCCGTTGAAAGCTTATTGTGGGCTGACACTGGATAAGGGACAATAATATTAATAGCAAGTAGACATAACCATCGTTTGTATTGGCTCAGTGCTTGCCATGTGCCAGGCACCGTGCTGAGCAGCTCCTCACAGCAGCTCGGTAAGGCCGGGCTGTCCTTATCCCCATTACAGAGATGAGGGATCTGGGGCTGGGAGAGGCGGGGAACTGGCCCACAGGCTAATAGGTCAGAACAGGTGCAGCCTGGATTCAAACCCTGAGCTGCCGGCCACTAGCCCACACTCATCATGGCAAGTCTGGACTGAAGACGTGATGACGACAGGACGGAGGTGGCCATGCCCTGATGGGAAGACAGAGAGTGGACGGGTCATCAGAGTCTGAGTTGGAAGCACAGTAAGGACACCTAACCTGGACTTAGCAGAGAGGACTGACCAGGGTGGAGGTCCGGGGGAGGGACTTCTGAGCTGAGGTCCAATGGTGGGGAAGGGGTCACCAACCAAAGGGTGTGCCCAAGAGGGTTCCAGAATTCAAAAAAGCACATACAATGTCCAGAGAGAGAGTGTGGCACATGCAAGGAACCAGAAGAAGCACAATGTGGCTGGAAGCCAGGCTGGGTGGGGGAGGGGGAACCCGGGCGGGACCGAGGATAAAAAGAGGAACGGTGGGAAGACTAGGTGAGAGGCAGCCAGGGTGGGGCATGCTGAGCTTCAGGTTTGGGTGGCGCAACCGAATGGAATGCTTAACTCTGGGGGTGGGGAAACTGAGGTTATAACTAGGCAGGCAAGGGCGGAGATAAGGAGACAGAAGCAGAGAAGAGCCCAGAGACATGGTGTGTGGACATCTGCTGTTTCTGCCCATCCAGCAAAAATTCCTAGAGATAACAGCACTTTGGTTTCTCTTTACAAAACCACTTCTGACTCTTAGCCCTAATTTGGCTCTAAGGTTGATGAGATGGCCCAGCCTGGCCAATGGGAATACTACATCTCCTGGCCTCTGGGATTGGTGTAGGGATGTATACATGTCCCAAGACGGGCCAATGAGAGCGATACTAACACTTTTCCTGGGATCCTCGGGAAAGAGGCACTCCCGCTCCGCTCATGGAGCTCAACTATGGAGGATAGATTTGGACCTGCCAGTTGCCATGGTCTCATCAGAGAAGAAACTGTGAGAATAAAACAATGCAGAGAAAAGCAGAGTCATGATGTGGACAGAGTCAGAGGGCTGATCATCCCCCCTAACACCTGGATCACACCTTACCTGAAGTCCATGCACCCCAAGGCTTCCAATTACGTGATCCAATAATTTATTGAAACTAGTTTGAGTTGGGTTTTCTGTCATTTACAACTGAAATACTGAGACGCTAGGAATGCCTGAAATTGGGTGACCAAAGAAAGGAGGAAGGTGAACAAGAAAGAAGAGGAGCCATTGGCAGTAGAGAATCACACCAGGTGTCACAGAACCCACAAGAGACAGAGTTCTAAGACTAGAAAGCCATCAATAGCGTCAAGTACACCAGGAGGTTGAAGACGTGAAAGGCTATTGGATTTAGGTAGGCCTTGAGCAACAGCCCTGTTTGGGGTGCCCCAGAAGCAGATCCCAAGAGATGACTGAAGAATGAGGGGGTTCCGGGGCGCACCGGTGGGAAGGTAAGACAGGGGAGGGAAGGAAGCCTGGGAAGGATGTGTTTCAAGCATGAAACCACTTGGCAACTGGATGGGGAACACTAAGAAACACAAGCCGCAGAGATAGCTACCCTCCAGCTCCCGTCAGATACTGCTTGAGGGCCGCCCCTGGGGCAGGGGGCATTGAATCCCCGACTCCCACATTCCCAGCCCAACATGCACATGGGCAGAGCGAGCCAATGGCCAGAGCAAGCCACAGGCGAACAGGCGCAGGTGCTGCCAGGTGGGCGTCGGGCAGGGAGCGGACCACCCGTAGCATCAGCTGCAGGAGGTGCTTCATTCACTGCGCCTCAGTGTCCTCATCTGTGAAGTGGGAGGATCACCCAGAACTGCTGTGAGGATTAAGTGACGATAAATCCCTGTCAGTCCTCGGCCCCACGCCTGCAGACAGCGCTCATCAACACGCGCTACCATGTCTACTTTTGGTGACCTTTGGGGGAGCGGTGTCTACACAGGGTATGGAAAGCAGGACTAGTGAGCTAGTGTCTGTGGAGAATGCAGACCATTAATCTGAGGTAGCACCAAGCCCAGGAGACGTGGGTTGGATAAGTGATCATCGCTAATACCCTATTTAAACAGCAAGCAAACTTGTGTCTATTTGTGTGCGAAAGTCCTCGATTTAGCGAGAAGGCTTGGTGCCAGGCGCTGCCTTCCCACCCACCCTTTGTGAAAACATCAGTCACTCCCACTGCCGGAAGCAACAGCAGCAGTGTGCTCACTCCATTGCTTTGGTCCTGCCCCGAAGCTGCGTCAGTGCGAATGAATGTTAGGCACATCAGACAGAGGCAGAGAGACTCAGAAACTGCTCCGCCTTAGAGATGGCCGGGGTGGGTTCAAACGGGAGAATGGACCTTGGCCAGGCAAACGGTGACGTCACCACAGTACGTCCTGCGTGTTCAGAAGGCTTCCTTCATCTCTGCCACGATCCACGGGGAGTAAGTGGCGTGTCTGAGACTTTATTGTGTGACTATTTTAACAAACATTTACATAGAATGAGGCAGACACTTCTCATGAGTTTCACGCACATTAACTTCTTTAATCCTTGTAACAACCATGGAAGGTAGGTTCCATTGATATCCTCATCTTGCAAATGAAGAAAATAAGGCAGGATGTTCAGTAACTTGGCAAGGTGCACACGGCAGTAAGGGGCAAAGCCAGGGTTTGAACAGAGGCAGATGGAGCCCGGGGTCTGGCTCTGAATCACCGCTCTGCTACCTCTAAGCCCTGAGTGAGCTTCAGCACTCCTAGGCCCTGACGGTAGATCGGTCTGTTCTGCAGGCATTGGTAAGGCAGCACTTAAAATAGTAGAGGAGGAGGAGGAGGGAGAGGAGGCGAGGAGTGGGGGGAAAGGAGGAGGAGGAGACATATCAGTAGCCAGTAATAGCTAACACTTACTGAGCACTTCCTAAATGCCAAGTCTGTGCTAAGTAATAGTAACAGTCACAACCACGGGATCAATGCTAGGAGGCAGCACCATTTCACAGATGAAGAAACTGAGACCTGGGATCTGTGTGAGGCTGTTCAGCGGGAAGTGGGAGAGCTGGTATTTGAAGCCGGGGCTGCCTGATTCCAGGGCTTTTCCTACTAAACTCCCGTGCAGTGACCTGCAGATGAGAACGAGGGAGCTTCGAGCTCAGGGAGAGAGGGCCATGGGCTCAGTTAACTGGCTGCAGGCCCTGATGACACCAGAGGAAGGGAAAAGGAAAGGGGTGTCTTGGGGCTAATGCAGAGGGTGGTACGAACACTGCAGTGATGGGTGGGGAGAGGGGCTTTGCTGAAACCCCGGAACAGCCTGGAGACTGGGACTTTCCAGAGGCACGGGGAGGGGCGCCTCACCGGAAGGAGGCGTGGAGGCAGTGAGCGCCGCGCCCAGGGCCAGAACTTGTGGCGGGAGATTTTGTTTTGATGGTGTTTTTGCCTTCTCTCTCCTGGGACACCTGAGGCTTTGGGCGGGTACTCAACTTTCTCAAAACGATAAAAAATAAAGACACAGAAAACATTTCCTTCCCTTTTCTCCACTCGTCCAGAGCTTGCTAGGTTTGGGGGCCACGCATTTACTGGTTCATCAGTCAACTCTACTTGGAATAAAAGGTGCGGAGTCTCCATCCCCAACCACGGTCTCCCTGTGTACTTGTAAACGTTTTTCCTCGTTAACTTCCATCTTACCCACATTGGAAACCACGGTACATTTTCTGCTGGCTCCATTTTACTAGTACTTCTTAATTAAATAAGCAATCCATGATACATTCTCCTTTAAAAGGTGAAGATGTTTTTATAGAACCAAAAATGTCTCATCTACCCCTTTATCGCTTCTGGGTTTCCCTCACTCGAGGCATGGAGGGCTACGTTCCTAACGTTTCCTCGAACATTCCTTCTTATTTTCACTTTAGTGTCTTTACTCTGTGATTCACCCCATCTATCATTTGTTTTTGCTAAGATGTGAGTTAGGAATTGAACTTGGCATCCATCCACAAGGCCCCCCAATTATGCCAGCACCTTTTATTAAACCGTTCCTCCCCATTAGCCCAAAATATCACCTTTTAATACGTTACGTTCCCACATTCCCCAAGACCCATTCAGTCCCTTCATGCCACAGCTGGAAGCATTTCTGCAATTATTTGAAATGTGTTTCATAGCTTAACAATAGGTATTTTATCTTTTAAAAGGCTTTCTGAGAGGCACTTTTGTGCATTGCTGGTGGGTGCATAAATTGGAGAGTAATTTAGCAGTACCCACTACACCTGAACATGTTCACTTCCTTGGCCCTAAAAACCCCACTTCTAAGAATTATTCACAGAAATCCTCACTGAAGTACCCAAGAATGTTCACTGCTACGTTGCTCATAATTTTTTTTTAAATGCAAACAATCCAAAGGCCATCAATAGACTATCAGTCAAACAGTAAGTATAAATAAAACCTAAATAAATAATATGGTGGCCACCATGTTATGAAATACATTTAAAAGATAAGTTGGTCTAAATAAGGTATTGATATAGAATAAAGTCCAAGAACTAACAGGTTAAAAAATAGGTTACAAAAAGTGTATGTAGGATCTGTTTCATTTTTGTTAACTGGTTACATGCTTATATGTCCAAATAAAACATTTCACAGCATAGTGCACGCCAATGTTAAACCTGCAGCCTGTGTAAGGTGCAGACTTTCTACCTACATTACACAGTTATACAGTTACATTCTTGTGCTTTTGGGTGACAAAAACACAAATATATTTGGTGATTAAAAAATACAAAAACAGGAAAGCAGAAAACAGCCTCTGAATCAAAGTGAGGCCCTCCTATCCGAAACTCATGCACAAGAAGTCAACGTAGGAGCAAAGGTCACATTGCAAGGAAGATGCTATATATATATCCCTTTCAGAGAGGAAGGTAGAGGGAGAGAGAGATAGAAACATCAATGATGACAGAGAATCATTTATCCGCTGCCTCCTGCACACCCCACTCCAGGTATCAAGCCCGCAAAACGGCCATGTGCCCTGACTGGGAATCAAACCGTGAGCTCCTGGTTGGTTCATAGATTGATGCTCAACCACTGAGTCACGCCGGCTGTGCAGGAAGATGCTTTTCTGCCTTGGGATGCAGAGGCCAGCTCGGCCCCCTCTGGGCCGGGGATCAAACCCACCTCAAACTGACCCCAGCTGCTTGGTCCCGGTCATCCCACATCTACCATGTTCCTTCTCTCATGGGCAGGGCAGAGGTGACAGAGAGAGGTCAGGTGACACCTGCAAGGCTGGCCCTGGTGGAGGGTGAATGCCTTGAGGGCTCCTGAGAGTCTCCGCAGCACGCAGCGCCAGCAAGCACACGGGCTGGCCCCACTTCTCCCCCAGCCCGAGAGACTGGGCCCCGCACCTTACCTCTGTTTGCTTACGTGATGTCCAGTCAACTCTGACCATTAGGGCTGTGATACCACAGAAAACATCTCCACCCGCCCATGAACCAGATCCCCGGACACAGAACAGTGGGCCAGGCTAAGACACTGCTCTCTGGTGGAGATGGGGACAAGAAGGGGCCATGTGCCCTGCCTGGGAGCAGCAAACAATTGAAGTAGTCAAATAGGGAAGGCTGGGTACCATAAGTGTGTGTGGAGGGCACCGTCCATCAAAGAAAGGGCTGTCCAGAAACTGAGCCTCAAGCAAGACTGATTCCTTACAATAACCACGAGTGGCTAGCGTTGATTAAGTGCACCTTATCCTGGGCCTGCCATTGCTCTAAGTGCCTTCCATCAACTCGTGGAGTCTTCAAAATAACACTATGATATGGGTATTTTCTTCCCAATTTACAGATAAGGAAACTGAGGCGTGAAACCAGCCCAATATCACACAGTAGGCAGTGCAGCTAAGTTGACCCTGTGCTACATGGGTGTGCTCATCACTGACAACTCTCCAAGTGCCCTCGTCCTCCCTCTCCCTCCCTCCTCTCCCCTGACTCTCATGAACGGAGCTAGTAAGTCACCCCCGTCGGAGACGTCTAGCCGTGGGTCCTGCGGGAAGCACCCCCACTGGGTACTGCAAGGCCAGGAGGTGCACAGCAGCTGCAGGCCCACTGCGCCCTCAGGAAACTGCTGCGAGTCCCGGAGGCTCCCGACACATAAACTAACAGCGCTCATGGTCACAGAGACGAGGCAGGGAGGGCCCCCGCCGCCTCCGTCTGCTGAGCACATACCTCCCACTCAGTGACTCGCCGACCTGTGTTCCCTGGCTCCTTCTTAGCACTCATCTCCTTTCATGTCCGACTGGCCTCTGACTGAAGCTCCCTGAGAGCAGTGACTACGTCTGTCTTCTCCGTTGCTGAAGTCCCAGAATTCAGTGTAGACGTTCACATATAAGTAGGTGCTCAGTTAACAGCTGTTATGTAATCAGGTGGGTGAATGGCTGAATGGATAATGTGGATAAATTTTCCATACTGAATAGTGTAAAATCCCACCAACGAGGGCCTCTCTCGGGTGGAGAGACAAGAAACACGAGCAGATAGTGCAGGTGAGCTGGAATCTACATGGGGAGACATCCACAGTCCCATTCCTGTCCTGGAGGAACCATGTGGCTGATGAGACCATTTCCCTCCACCCCCCCTTCCCACACACGCCTGCAGTGAAGGCTCCACCCCCTTCCCACACACACCTGCAGTGAAGGCTCCACCCACTTCTCACACACGCCTGCAGTGAAGGCTCCACCCCCTTCCCACACACGCCTGCAGTGAAGGCTCCACCCCCTTCCCACACACGCCTGCAGTGAAGGCTCCACCCACTTCTCACACATGCCTGCAGTGAAGGCTCCACCCCCTTCCCACACACGCCTGCAGTAAAGGCTCCACCCCCTTCCCACACACGCCTGCAGTGAAGGCTCCACCCACTTCCCACACACACCTGCAGTGAAGGCTCCACCCCCTTCCCACACATACCTGCAGTGAAGGCTCCACCCCCTTCCCACACACACCTTCAGGTGAACCCCACTCCATCTAAGGCAGTGGTTCTCAACCTGTGGGTCGCGACCCCTTTGGGGATCGAATGACCCTTTCACAGGGGTCGCCTAAGACCATCGGAAAACACATATATAATTACATATTGTTTTTGTGATTAATCACTATGCTTTAATTATGTTCAATTTGTAACAATGAAATTGGGGGTCACCACAACATGAGGAACTGTATTAAAGGGTGGCGGCATTAGGAAGGTTGAGAACCGCTGATCTAAGGTATCCCAACGAGCTTTCCTCTGCGACCTGAAGAGTCCAGCTGGCACTCAGTGACATCTCACCACATTCCTGTGTCAGACCAAGCTGAGGGCCAAAGGAATCGCTCTAAGACGCAGAATTCCAGGCAAAGGGGAGCCAAGGCAAGAGGCTGTCTAACGTCCTCAGACCTCACCAGGAGCGATGGGAACTATCGGGGAACCATCAGCCAGACGAGAGCAGCGGCCTTAGCTGTAAAGAGGCCTCCACAGCCCTCACTGCTGCCCCTGAGGCAGCTCTACTGCACCCCATGGTGCTGTTTCCCCAACACCCCGCAGCCCCGCGCCCTGCAGGGCTGGGTTCAGAGCACATTAGAAACTGTCTGGCTCCACTTGTAGATTGACTCAGCTCGCAGTAACTAACCTCTCCAGCCCCAAGTCTTGGAGTACCTCCAGACACACACACACACACACACACACACACACACACACACACACACACGGCTCCAGCCATACTGAACTCCAGGCACTGCCCGCATGCATCCCGCTCCCCACTCCCGGCCTTTGCACATGGGATTCCTCGGCCTGAAGCATTCTTCCCCCAATTACTGTTTGCCTTGCTAACTGTGTCCACTTGTCCTTGAGTCTCAACAGATACCACCTCTTCCTGGAAGCCCTCCCTGACCTATCCCCAAGATTTGAACAAATGTCTTCTTATCTACTCTCAGAATCACCTGGCAGTCCCTGATGGTGGCATCTCCACCCTTTGGCAATGCCTGTATTCACCTCTGTCCTCCTAGTGAGGTCACAAGCCCCTTGAAGGAAAAACTAACCAGCACTCACTGTTGTGACTCTAGCACCTAATGTTCAATGAATATGTTGAGCAAATGAGCAGAGGAGTGAGAGAGTGGACGCACAGCACAGGCCTCTCCTGCTGGCACCTCCCTGCCTGCCCGGAAGGTCTTCACCCAGCCACCCCCAAAGTCTTGAGGCCACAGGACAAAAATCAAGTAACCTCAAAAGCAATCATCAGCAAGTGGAGACAGCAGCTAAAATTAATGTAATTACTAACAGGACAAGGACCTCCCAGCAGACAATCCTCAATGAACTCCCACAGGCCCTGCATGTGAGGCCTAGGCTTGTGGAACTGCAACAGGGGGCTGCCCAGGGCCGCCTGGAGGGCTGCCATCCCGCTAACCTGGGCAGTGGCTGGGAGCAACCACCAGGAAAGGGCAGTGCCACCCAGTCAGTCGCCAGATCATCCACATCGTCCAAAGCTGGGCACTGCCTATGGTTTCCAAACATCAGCCACAAATCCGACTGGTGAACGTTCCCTGAGAAATGGCTGAGTGGCAGAGACCGGCTCTGCAGAACCACCCAGGCGCTGGCACTCACCACTAAGGCCCTTCCAGCGAGATGTTCAACCTGTGCCTCCCAGACCCCCAGGGGTAGCAGCACCTCCCAGGTTGGCGCGATGGCAAATGCAGTAACGCACGGAATACTCAGTGCAGGAAGGCGCGTGCGGGAAGCAATAGCTAAATGCTCTCTTGGTGCGGGCTGACGGGACCAGGGTCACGGCTCGCCCGACTGCACTGCGACTTAAACCTCCCAACCTGCCCACTCCGGCAGCGCCGGGCCCTGCCCTCACAGCTCCTGGGCCACGTCCCTCCATCACGCAGATTCGTGTACATAGCGTTTCCACGGCAATAACCTGCTCCACAAAAGGGCCGGTCAATATTTACTATTTCTCACACATGTCAGGTTATGTGGGTCTAAAATCTAACCGGCACTCTCCGCTGCTTTAGGAAATGACAGTGGAAACCAAGCCTGTGGGGCCTGAGCAGAGGTGCCCTCAGCAACAGGGACACGGAGCATCTTGTGGCCACAGCTGACGGGACCTCAGGAGGCTCCGCTCACAAGGATGCCCGCCCCCCATGCTCAACCGCTCCAGCCACCCCGTCCTCCCCAGCGCAAATGCAACACATTGCAGGTTCTTAGCACCTTCACCCCTCTCCCCTCTCCACTCAGCCGCAGCACACACACACACACACACACACACACACACACACACACACAGGTCCTCCAAGATGTTTGCCTCATTCACACATACGCAGAACACGCTGCCCCTCAGAGTCTTGAGAGCTAATCCCCTCACATGTCTGTGACAGCACAGCCTCCTGTGCCTGCTCAGGAGGGCGTCCTGCAAGGAGGGGCTTCTCCGCTCACTCGCGGGAGCTTCAGAAATGTCAGCTGAGCCGGGAAGAGCTTGTGACTCATGTGACTCACGCCCTGATCACTGCCATCTCTACAGGGAGGGCTGCGCACAGCTTTCCATTCACTCCCTCATTCAGGCACAAAACCTGTTCTCAGAAAAGGGAAAAAAAAAAGAACTCATTCAGGCACAAAACTGTGGCCAGCCTTGCACTGGCCCCAGAGGAGCCGGACACAGTAAAGTGCAGCGCTGGCCCCAGGTGTCTCCGCCAGACAGACAGACAGACAGACAGGTGTGAGGGGTGCTGCCAGAGGGGACGACATTCAGAAGACTGAACACTTGACTGTAAAAGTGTGAAGTGTCTGCGTGACAAAGGAATTCCAAAAAAAGGAAAGACACAGGATAGCCCAGGGGGGATTTTCAACATATGTCCCAGGTAAGGGACTAGTACTCACCATATATGAAGACAGTGACTATCCATCAACAAGAGAAAGCCCACAAGGAAAACGGACCAAGAATAGGAAGAAGGGATTCCCAGAGAAGGAAGTAAGAAATGGGCAACAGGCAGATGAAGACATCCCAGCTTCATGGCCAGAGGGAAGAGCAAATTAAGACGGGATGTTTTTCTCACCCTTAGATTGGCAAAAATTGGGGGGGGGGGATGTCATAATTGCCAGTGTTGGCAAACATGTGGGTTGGGTGAATGATGAATGAATGAGCAGAACTATAGGGAAGCACCCCTGAGTGAGGGAGCGATCCTCTGCTCCTCCCAGGACACCCACCTCCCTGCTCTGGGTCTCTGCGCAGGGCACACTCAGAAGCCCCCGGGGAACCGAGCTCCGCGGCTGCACAGCCTTCACTCCCCCACCCTTCCTGTGGTTGTTCCGGGCCCGGGATGACCGCAAGTAGTGAAGGGTCTGGGAGAGGGCACTGGGACAGAGCTGGCAACCAGGGACCACTGTGGTCCTCGCCAGAGGCGAACGGGGCACACACTCGGCTCCCCAGGACCCTGGCTCCTGTGGCAGGCAGAGTGGGGATCAGAGGCATGTGAGTGGTCGCTGGAGAACAGGCAGGAAACAGACCAAGGGACGAGGTGCCATGTAGAGCAGGAGGTGCCTGTGCCAGTGAACCTGCAGGGGAAAGGGCACCAGGCCTAGGGCCAGACTCAGGAGGCCCTTTCCAATCTGTCCATAACGGGTGTAGCCACACAATGTTTCCATGCACTGAGCTAAGGCCTGCAGGCGCCTCATCTCTACAGCCTCTGACACAGGTACTCTCGCGCCTGCTTTCCAAAGGAACTCAGAAAGGTTAAGCAGCGCAGTCAATCAATGGCAGCACTGGGATTCCACCTAGGACTGTCTGACTCAGGCCCCCTGCTTTTCCCCACACCACCTGGCTTGAGCTGGCCCAGTACCAGGAAGTCAGCTCTCAAGGAGGAAGTCCCGCCCAGTGGTGGGTTGGGACTGGAGGTGCATCTATCCACCCGAGAAAAAGCAGGAGCATGCTGGGGGATTCAGTGGGCCAGATGTCCCAGAAGTACTCACTGTTGCCACCCTGGGCACAGAGATTCTGGAACCTGGGTTACATCCAAGCTTAAGTGAGTGTGGATGTGCCCCACCACCCTCCCACCACATCGTTTCCCCCAGAGGCATCAACAACAAGCAAAACTTCTCATCAGACA
Organism: Myotis lucifugus; assembly: GCF_000147115.1. NCBI lineage: Eukaryota > Metazoa > Chordata > Mammalia > Chiroptera > Vespertilionidae > Myotis > Myotis lucifugus. Next base: position 11,465,491 of record NW_005871070.1, on the reverse strand, counting down.
GCTGAAGTTGCTGTAGGCAGAAGCGGCAAGGAAGCGGGCAGACCTGGAGGCCACATCCGCCCGCAGCCAGGCTCCTGGGGCATCATGGGTGGTGGCAACATTAGGGGCTGGTCCTGGGGCCCAGGTGAGGAAGGAAGGGGAAGCTCTGGGTCCTGTCCCAGGCTAAGTCACAGTGCAGAGTCAGGTTTAGCTGGACCCGTTTGGTTCTGACACTCCTCACAGAGATCTGGCTCTAACCGTGAGCCCTCAGGCAGTTGACTCAAGCTCTCTGGCTCAGTTTTCTCATCTGTGAAATGGGGGTAGAGTGTTGTATTCCTAGGGAGTGGGTTAGGGCTGCGGGTAAGAGTGGAGATACCACCACTTAAATCAAGTTTGCACCCACTGGACCACACCTCTCAGCCACTACACTGGAAAGTATGAGAGCGTGCCTGCCTACGTCACTGCCGTTCATGGTATGCATTCAATAAATATTGCTTGAATCATTAAATCCCAGGTGCTCAAAAATATTTGTTGAAGAAAAAGAGATGAGAGGTCAGAAGAAATGAAAGAAGGTAAAGAATGAGAGAGGAAGGGAGGAAGCTGGACCCCCAGGAAGGTTCCCGGCCCATGAGAAGCAGCTGCGGTTGACCAGTTAGCCAGTGCGCCTCCTTGGAGCTTTGCCCAAAAAAATGTCAATTGTCTGTCCTGGTTAACAGGACCAAGTGCTATGACCAGTGGGCAGTGGCCGTCTCACTCTCTGATGGGTCCCTGGGTTTGAGCCGAAGCTTCTTTTACTTTCTTCTCTGAGGAAGCCTTGGAGGACAGATCTCTTTCTCCTCTGAGTTCCAACCTCATTCTTTTCCCTGCAGCCCCCACCTGCAGACTCCAGAGCATGCAGACATTCGTGGTCCCTGGTCTCACACGATGCCCCTCTGGGTCAAAGCCAAGTGTCTGCCTGATCCCTGTCCCTGGAACAGCTGCCTGTTACCACTCCTTGGGGAGAATGTGTTGCTGGGCCTGGACCCAACGAAGCATGCACCAGGGGCGGGCACCTGCACCAGGGACGGGCCTGCACCAGGGACGGGCACCGACAAGCACCTTTCCATGCCCACAATCCCTCAACAAGACATGTGGTGCCTCAAATATGTGTTTTGAGGCCAAGTGATCTGGACTCAGCCCCTGGCTCCTCCACTACCAGCCATGTAGCCTTGGGGAAGTAAGTCCACCTCTTCATGACTCAGTTTCTCCAGTTGTCACCTCACTGGGTTACTGTGAGAAGTAAATGAGATAATGCACAGAGTGGTGCACGCAGTCAGGATTCTGGCTGGGAAACAACAGAACCCCCTCTAACCACTGTAAGCAGGGAGGCCACGGCCAGAAGCAACATTGAACCCACAGCGCAGGGCCGTCCAGGAGAGGAGCCCTGCCCCCACTCCAGGGTCCAGACTGGGCAGCCTGCACCACAGACTCAGCGGGGACAAATGCCGCCAGCAGCCTTCCCACAGCTGACCGTCGCCTCCCTCTGGGATGGGTCACACAGTGTCCGCTCCTTCTCTCACTAGCAGCCACGTCAAACCCGGCAGGGATGCATCCGATGGGCAGACCCCAGGCCTCAGTGTGTGCTCGCTGCCAGGAGGCTGGCCAAAGGATTCTGAATTCTGCTTTACAGAGGCATGGGTCGGTAAGGTGGGAGATTCCCAAACATAAAAATGGTATGCGAGACTATGAGGCCAGAAAGTGTGACAATTGTCCCCTGTTCGTTCTTGGCACACCGTCTGGCACACGCATGCTCAGTAAGTAGCTACTGCTCCCAAAACCAGGAGGTTCCTGTGCGACAGATTCCTCTTCACCACTCTGCGCTCATCTGTGACCTTCCGCTTCGTCCTTCCCCCTTCGTCCTCCTGAGTCCCAACTCTATTCCTCCACATGCCTTCGGAGACTCCCGGGAAACTAGCGCCCAGCGATGGGCTCAAGTGCTCCTCCAACCAGCCAGAATCGCAGGTTCACGGAGCCTCCGAGCGCCCTTTAGGAAAGGTCGCTCTGTCCTGCCGTCTTATTTTGCAAACGTAGAAATTGGATCCAAAAGAGGGGAAATGGTGTGGCAAAGGTCGCACAGCTAAGCCCTGGCAGAAGCAACACTACGATCAAGGAAATGAAAAGGAGAGGAAACCCATGTCCCAGTTTCCCACAGGGGTAGGGCTGCCTGCAGCCAGGCGCCCTTAGCAGGGCTGAGCGGGGCTCCTCCCCAGGAACCCGTCTGGAACAAAGGGAACCGCCCTGTGAACGCAACCTCGGAGGCGGTGGGGAGAAGCAGCAGGAACACAATGCGGTCAGGGCGTCCCAGCCCCTGCTACTCAAAGCGTGGTCCCCAGACCAGCAGCAGCAGCACCACAGGCCCCTCCCAGCTGCAGTCACACTCTGCGCTTACCCAGATCCCCAGGGGGTTCGTGTGCACATTGCATTTGACAAACGCAGTCCTAGTCAGTCCCAGCATAACGAACTCAAGAGGAAAAGGCTGCTGAGAGTCAGCACTGATGTGCATCATGTGTGAGATGCGCACTTAGAGCATTGAATCCTCTCGTTGAATCCTCTTAACAGGCCCTTGAAGTCGACTTTCAGGGCCCCATTATACAGACAAGGATGAGAAAGGAGGTGTAACTCACCCTTCAACACTGGGTCCACCTGGCCACACCTCTACTCATTCTCTGGATGGCCACTTAGGTAACTTCATTAGCAAAGCTGTCTCCGATAATGCCTCTCGCCCATACTGTCCTGGCAGCATGAGCCAGCCCTGTTATTCTCGGGTGCTTTATGAAACTCACCCCTTGACCGTGGACAGCCCAGTAAGGTGAGTGAGTGGAGAGGCCATGGCCTTTGAATCCATGCTGCTGCTGCTTACAATACAGATGCATCAGTTAACCCTCTGAGCCTCCGTCTCCCCATCTGTAAGAGGGGGAAGTAAATTCTGGGTTCCATGTGAGGACGTCACACACATGACATCGTGTGGGGACAGAGCAGGGTGACTTTTTCTTGCATTCGCCATTGCCCTGCCCAGACATACTCCTCCTCCAGTGGTGAGCAGGACCCAGAGAAGCCAGTGTCTCCTGTCAACCCCACGCTCAGGGTGTCACATGAAACTGACCATGGTGAGAAATTTACACCATGGAAATCAGCAATCAGCAAGCATTTCCTACCAGGTTGTGTTTCTGCTGTTGAGCAGAGAGCCAATTATTAAATACTAGAGGCCCGATGCATGAAATTCGTGCACAGGGGAGGGGAGAGGGGTCTCTCAGCCCAGCCTGCACCCTCTCCAATCCGGGACTACTGGCTCCCAACCGCTCGCTTGCCTGCCTGCCTGATTGCCCCTAACAGCTTCTGCCTGCCAGCCTGATCACCCCCTAACCACCCCCTGCCAGCCTGATTGACGCCTAACTGCTCCCCTGACGGACTGGTCGCCCTCAACTGCCCTCCCCTGCAGGCCTAATCGTCCCTAACTGCTCTCCCCTGCAGGCCTGGTTCTTCCCAACTGCCCTCCCTCCCCTGCAGGCCCAGTCGCCCCCAACTGCCCTCCCCTGTCAGCCATCTTGTGGTGGCCATCTTGTGACCACATGGAGGTGTCCATCTTTGACCACATGGGGGCAGCCATCTTGTGCAAGGGCGTGATGGTCAATTTGCATATTACCTCTTTATTATATAGGAGGATTTATCAGCAGGGTCGGACCTCCCCCACCAAGATTCTGCAGCTCCTTGTCTGTGACTTCCAGAGAGCCGAGAGCTCACTCTGCAACCGTCCCCCAAAGCAAGCCCACAGTGAGTCCTCACTCGGTCAGCCGATGCCTCTCGGACACCTGCTATGTGCATGTTCATCCTGCCTCCCTCCCTGAGGGCGCAGGTGCTGGCACCTGTCACCCATCATATCAGAAAAACAGTTTTCACAGCTATGATGGTGGGGGAGGAAAATGAGTAAGTCCCAAAGATGGCGGGGGAAGGATCACATGCATCACTTCCCCATCACCCCCCTCCGTGGTAAAGCACCTCCTGACAGCAGGATAACCTTCCCCCAGGCTCGCCCGCACCCACCACACTGAGCAGGAATCGCATGAAATAAAGACCCAGTCTTTTGTGTTCTCACGGCCAGAAATGTCAAAGACTCCTGGGTGCCGGCATCATCAAAGGCCTCTGCCATCTGGTCACGCCGTGATGGAGCTGCTGCCCAAGCCCCCCAGAACCCCACTCTCTGCCCCGCAACCCCACCATGCTCCTTGTCTTCCTCACCCCCTCACCCCCCTCGTCAGCACCCTCTCACTGACCCCTCAGTCTCCTCCTCTCTCTCAGCCCCTCATTCTCTCCTCTCGTTGCTTCTCGGTCCACAACAGGGAGTAGGGACAGAGACAAATCAGACGTTCCTTAAGATGCTGACATGCAACTAGTCAATTCACATTAATTTCGGTGAATTGGCTTTTGCAAGACTGACCTAGAGCTGCATCAAGTAGAACCCACGAGAGGGCATGAGTGGTGATGGAGGAAACCTCCAGAGTCTTGCCCATTAAGACCTGCCTGACCCCTGAACACTGGGTGTCCCTCCCATCCGCCATCCACACAGGTGTCAGCAAGTAGGGGCCTGGCAGAGGAAGGCCTGCAGCGGAGCCCACCTGCACCCTCAGCCCTGCCAAGATGAAATGGTGGCACACACAACCTTTGGAGACCATGGGTCCGTGGCTTCCCCAGTGTGCCCTAGCATTTAACTTCAATGACTCACGCATGTGTCATTCCAACTCTCCCACAGCAGAGTGAATTTAAAAATCTAAAGATTTAACTTTTAAAAAAAAGTTTAGCAAGTTAATTTTCTAAATTTAAAATGTTTCAGAAAGAAACAACCTACAGAAGGATAATTTTAAGCGATATCAAAGCTCAAAGATGACATCATGGAGTTCTAAGTATAGAGGCTTTGAGGCAATAGAGGTTGCAGGCAACCTTTTGGGCACACTGAGAAATGTTCACAGGATGTTGCTACTATGATGGCATCCCACCTTCTGCATATCCTAACAGTCCCTCGGAGATGATGTGGAAAAGTGAAAGTAAGCGGAGACCTCAGGCAAGATTAGAGTTCTTGGGCGTCAGCGTCCCCTCCAAATCTCTCTCCCACGGTAAGAGTCTTTCTAAGAGAGTATGCGAAGGTGCGCATGGAGACCAGCCCAAACGCATCATGAGTCTACAGATTCATATGAAACCAAGCTGGACCTCAGAGCCGCCCGCTCCCCCGGTAACCTCCGTCCTCCCAGGCTGGGAAGAACACGTGAATTCCCTCAAAGGTCCTAGCACAGTGCCTGGCGCCCAGGAACCCACAACCAATGTTGGGTTTGCAGACATTCATGAGGAAGATGTAGCAGCCGTGAGACCCAGCGGGTGGGGGAGCTGCCCGCGGCCGCCTGGCGTTCCCCTCGCTATCTCATGGGAGTGCTGTGTGGCTGGGTGGAGAAGTTTAAATCACTCCATTCAATCACTTCTCCTATAAAAATACATTCCCGATTTCTGAGGTGGCTTATGCATCTCAGAAAGGTTTACATTTTTAAAGACAGAGTCTGTATATTATATGTGCTATTGATGTATAGGATTTATGTGTATGTAACATATTAAAGTAAAACACATTCATACATTATGGTCTTTGCAGCGATGCCCTAAGGTAGACAGCGTTTTTCTTACTTTCAGCTTCATGCTGGTTACTAGTTTCCCCGGCAGCAAAGCTCATGCGGGTGGCGAGGCCTTGAAAGGCACCCCCACGGCATCCGGCCCATCTTTCCTCCTCCCCACAGCCTGGTTTCTGCCCTCCGCTCTGCATCCTACTCCCAGCGCCGCCCTGGCTGCTCCAGAGGAAACAGGAAGGTGGAAGCACAGCGCTGCCCCAAGAAATGATCTGTGACTGATGCTCTCCTTTCCTGAGGCGAGAGCAGAGCTCAGACGCAGGCCGCAGCGGAGCCAGAGGGAGGCAGCCGGAGGATTCCTCAAACCCCAGGATCTACGCTTGGCTTCCTGGTGTGTGTTTGTTTCTTTTATTAATTTTAGAGAGGAAGGGAGAGGGAGAGAGAGATAGAAACATCAATGATGAGAGAGAATCACCGATGGGCTGCCTCCTGCTCCCCCCCTACTGGGGGTCGAGCCCACAACTTGGGCATGTGCCTGACTGGGATCGACCCTTCAGTCCGCAGGCCGAAGCTCTATCCACTGAACCAAACCAGCTAGGGCCTTCCTGGTGTTTTTATAATGGGACGAGGAAATTAGCCAATCCCAGGAAGGCTGCAGAAAGGGACTTAACTTTTAGTGAGCAGTTGGGGAGATACTTTCTTCCCCCAAAAGGTAGTTAATGCTACAATACCCTGGGGGCGAGGCTTGCTTTCCTCAGTATGTGGGCCAGGCTACGGAGGCTCAGAGAAGGTGAGTAACTGGTTGAAGACACAGAATCAGGAAAGAAGATTAAATGGAGTATGAATGCAGTTGCTGCCCACATTCTTCTCCGACTCCGACGGTCCACACTTCACACTCCGGGGCCACACGTCTGTGGAACAACAGGCCCGTGGGTGAGAACCTCCACGGATGCCAGCTTCGCTCTGATGGCATCTGAGACCTGGTGTGCTGAGTGTGACTCTTTAACAACCACTTTCCTGCAGACAGGGCAGGGCGGCTTTGCCAGTCGGTGGTTAATACCCACGTTGCCCATTTCCTCCTGCGAGAGGGCCACCGCTCGCGGCCTCTCTGCCACGTGCACAGAGGAGGAGAAGCTGCCGGGCAGGGAGGTGGCAGCCGGAGACCAGAGGAATAACTTTTCCATGATGTCACCCATCTAGTTAGGGCTGCAGAGTCTCTAAGAAGGTTATTGATTGTGGTCACTATGTTTTGTAAACATTCCCCTTACCCAACTCTCTTATCAGTACAAGCACTAACAGTTTTTCAACTGATTCCCTTCATTTCTAAAATAAATAACGTCACCTGTGCCCAATATTAATTTGGTGTTCTTTTTCCCAATATGAATTACTACTTATATCTGTTTCTTTTCTTATTTCATTGACTAGAACATCCAAAACAATAACAAATAACAGTGTTACCAGCAGCTGGCCTTTATTTATTCTTGGTTTTAATGCCTCAATCATCACAAAATTCAGCATATTTTTGGCTACTGGTTGACCACAGACAGTATTTATTATGCTGAGAAAGTATATTTTTATTCTTAGTTCTTTCTCTAAGAGTTTCCACTGCAAATGAATATTAAAATTTTAACAAGCTTTTTTGGCATCTGTGAAGACAATCATATTTTCCCTTGAACATATTGACGGGATTTATTAATAGACTTCCTAATAATAGGCCACACTGTCTTTCTAGAATGAACCTTCCTTGTCAAGATGCATTATTCTGCTAACATCCAACAGCGGCCGTTGCCCAGGTTTTACCTGGGGCTCCTTCCTCTGTGTCTGTGAGTGAGATGAGACCACCACTGTTTGGGTGTCCCGTGTGTCGGATATTTGTGTGTGTGTGATGCTAGGTCAGAGGAAAGACCTGAGATCGTTTTCTTCTTTTTCAAGCGTTCAGAGAAGTTTTTTAAAAACCAAAAGGATCTGAATTTGGAAGCAGCCCAAGTGCCCATCAATAGATGACTGGATAAAACAGCTGTGGTACGTGTACACAATGGAATACTACTCAGCCATAAAAAAGAAACAGTTCCCCTTCACGACAGCATGGAGGGACCTGGAGAGCATGATGCTCAGTGAAATTAGCCAGACAGAGAAAGGCAAGTACCACATGGTTTCACTCATATGTAGAATTTAATGAGCAAACTGAAATAACAAGCAAAATAGAGGCAGACTCATAGACAGAGAGCAGGCTGATAGCTGGGGGAGGGAGGTTAGGGGCTGCACAGGGGTGGGGATTGAGCAGAAAAGAAAAAGGAAGAGAAAGAACTCATGGATCTGGACAACAGAGTGGTGATTGCGGGCGCAGGGGAGGGGTGTGGGTGAAGGTGGAGGATAGTATAAGGGGGTAATGAGTGATGGAAAAAATAAAATATATATACTAAAAAATAATAATTAAAAAATATTCAGCCCTAGCCGGTTTGGCTCAGCGGATAGAGCATCGGCCTGCGGACTGAAAGGTCCCAGGATTGATTCTGGTCAAGGGCATGTACCTGGGTTGCAGGCACATTCCCAGTAGGAGGTGTGCAGGAGGCAGCTGATCGATGTTTCTCTCTCATCGATGTTTCTAACTCTATCTCTCTCCCTTCCTCTCTGTAAAAAACCAATAAAATATATTTTGAAAGAATATTCAAAAGGATCACTTATCCTGAAGGTTCTGCTTATGGGTTTGAAGACTGTGGTCATTTCCTTCTTTGTTCCTGGTCAGGCCAGGCCCAGGGAGCCGCAGCCTGCAGGCCGCACGCACTGGGTGAGCGGCTGCACGGGAGCACAGCCAGGCCCCGGCAGCACTGACTCACTGACTCGCTGCTACGAGTGCCCCACAAACCCGAGAGACTTTCTGGCCCTTAGAAAAGAACCTTTCCGACCCCTGCCCTTTTATGGTAGACAGTTTGGGCATTTGTTTCCTAACACTTTCCAATTTTATACCAAAAATTAACAGCTGCGATCTGAGTTGCACAGAGCGCCCAGCGATGGGCCGAGCGCGTGCATGTGTCGTTTCTCTGAACCCACACGTCACTGCGCTATGATTCCATTTCAGTGGAAGAGACGAAGCCGAGGGAGGTGGGATGACCTGCCACAGTCACGGGGCAGCGGGAACACCACCTGCGCTGAACACCGCTGTGGCATCTCGTCCTGCTCTGCTTTGTCCACCTCCGCACGTATGTCCTTTCTCACTCCTAGTTTACATTACTTACTCGTTTTATAAACATTATAAGCTGCAGTATATATTTATTTTATAAATGTATTATACATTCATTTTTACCAACATTTAATATAGACTCATTTTTATATGTGATTAGTCAAAAGTGGATCTATTGGATTGGCTTTTTGTTTGTTTTGCTCCACCCTGTTTTCTAGGACTCCTTGGAATTAGCAGCACACGCTTTTCATTAGTCTGGTGCTATCCTGCATCAGGCTGCAAAATATTACCCATTCTAGTGCTGTTCTCATTCACCCACTTTCCTCAGGCTTCTCTTGAAGAGTTTGTTGACCTCCTGAGTGGAATCCTTATTTAATTGATAGTCTTTCTTGGTTGGTTAATATTTTTAAAAGTATTTAAGACTATGAATTGGGATATTGATTAGATGCCATATCATAAGTTGTGATCTACAGTTTATCAACAACTATAGTAGATATTTTTTGTTAAGCTTTTTATTTTGAGACCATTATAGATTTCCATGCAGTTACAAAAAACAAGAGAGAAATCCCGTGTGTCCTTTACCCAGTTTCTCCCAAAGGTAACATCTTGCAAAACTGAAGCCCAGGCCAAGCCTTTTTGGCTCAGTGGGTAGAGCGTCGACCTGGGGACTGAAAGGTTGCGGTTCTATTCCGGTCAAGGGCACATAGCTCTGTTGCAGGTTGGACCCCCAGCCCTGGTCAGGGAGCTTGCAGGAGGCAACCAATCGATGTGTCTCTCTCATATCGATGTTTCTCTCTCTGTGTCTCTCCCCATTCCTTCCACTCCTTCTAAAAACCAATGGAAAAATATCCTCGGGGGAGGATTAACAAAAAATAAAAATAAAAAAAAATGTAGACGACATCACAGCCAGGATAGTGACTTGGACACAGGGGAGAGAGCGGACGACTCCCAAGGCTCCTTCCAGTTGCCCTGTGTAGCCACACCCCCTGCTCTCCGCCCCACCCCCTCTGCCTCCTGGCAATCACTCATCTGTTCTCCAGTTCCATAATTCTGACATTTCACAAATGTTATAGAATTGTCATCACAACCATACAGTACATAACCTTTGGCAATGGCTTTTTTCACTTGGCATAATTCTCTGGGGATTCAGCCAGGTTGTCGCACGCATCGATAGTCCATTCCTTTTTATTACTGTCTAGTACTCGGGGGTGTGGCCATGATACGATCTGTTTAGCCACTTACCCACTGAAGGACGTGGGGCTATCCCGGCTTTTGGCTGTTATGAATAAAGCTGCTGTGAGCCTTTGCAGAGGGACCTCTGTGTTAGCCGTAGTTTTCATTTCTGGGGGATCAATACCGAAGCGCACCATCCCCAGGTCACATTGAGCAGGACAGTGAGGAGCGAGGGAGAGTCCTCGACAAGGGCAATAGGGAAACTGAGACAAAATAATTTCCTCAATTACACTGCTTTTGTGTTTGTCCAAAATCCATTGAGCACCCTCCGTGGATCTCTCTGTTCTGTTCCATTCATCTCTGTGAGCCTCCAATACCATGCAGTCCTGATTACTGTAGCTACATGATAAGACTTACCTCTCCCACTTTAATCTTTTTCAAAACCGTTTTAGCTAGTCTAGCCTTTTATGTAAATTACAAAGTATTTTTGTTGGGATTTTGATAGGAATTGCATCAAACCTGTATATCAAATTGGAGAGAACTGACATCTCTTGTATGTTGGGTCTTCCATGTTCATTCCTGGTATATAGAAATACAATTTATTCTTGTCTCCTGCAACCTTGCCTAACTCATTCGTTTTAAGAGAGGTTGTGTGTGTGTGTGTGTTTAGTGTCCTTGGAATTTTCTGTATAGATGATCATGTCATCTGTACATAAAGCCAGTTAAATTTCTTCCTTTCTTATCTGTATGCCTTTTATTTCCTTTTCTTGCCTTATTACAGTGCTTAGAACTGGCTAGAACACCCAGCACTCGGTTGAATACATCCCAGGTTTATTAAGAAAAGTGTTTTAAGTTCTTGAGGTTCATAACCTTTATTATTCACTTCTAGTTTTATTTCTTCTTAATAAGAGAAAGTCGATGACATTTTATAATTAAGTCTTTCACATAAAAGGCAATAAATTAAGTAAATTTTCCTTTCCCTCAATCCCCTACTCTCTACTTTCCAGTCTCATTAACATAAGCTGGGAATTTAGTCTCAAATCGATTAAAGTTATTTTTATGCCATATTACCTTTCATTCACAAATATTTTTGACATCTGCCATCTATTTTACTTTATTATTAAGACTTTATTTTTACCCTGGCACGGCACGTCTCTCCGGAGGGTGCCAAGACTTTATTTTTAGAGCAGTTTAAAGTTCACAGCAAAATTGAGGGAAAGGTGCAGAGATTTCCCATGTACTCCCCGTCCCCGTACAGGCTCAGCTCCCTCATTCCCAACACCTCCTGCCACTGGGCACATCTGTAGCACCTGATGAACCTTCCGCCAAGGAGACTTACAGAAATCACCTGGACGCAGTATTACGTTTAATTACTGGACGTGTTTGTCCCAGTTCCTCTATGCCAGTGGTTCTCAACCTTGGCTGCACATTAGAATCACCTGGGAATCTTTTTAAAATCCTGATTTCTGGGCCTCATCCTCGGGAAATTCTGTTTCTTTGTTATGGGGTGGGGCCACAACATTAGTAACAAAGAAACAGAATTTCCGGAGGATGAGGCCCAGAAATCAGGATTTTAAAAAGATTCCCAGGTGACTCTAATGTGCAGCCGAGGCTGAGAACCACTGCTCTATGCCATGCTTCTCCATCCTGAAATTCCTAATATTGGATACTCTCAGACAGAGAGCATCATCAAATGACTCCTTCGCTGGTGGTAGATTTCCAGAGCCTTTTTATATCCGAAAACTATTTTTCTGTTGCCTTCACACATTAATAACAGCTTGACTGAGAATTAAATACGTAGATTATAACACTCCCTTGGAAACTCGGTAGGCGAAGCTGCACTGTCTTAAGTTCTATGACACTCGTTGCAAATACACACCCAGGCCCTGTCTCTGCCAGCAGACAGGTGTGGGCCTTGTCCCTGGTCCTGCTCTCTTCCCACGTCGGTGACGGCCAGGCCCCCTTTCTCAAGCCCAGGCTGGAGGGCAGGACAAGGCCCACGCTCCAGGTGTCCAGCAGCTCTGCTGACCTAACGCCGCTCTGCCCTCCTCCTCATCCTCCTCCCCACTGGGCTCTGATCCCAGCAGGCACTCCCACCAGTTCCTCTGGGCTCTCCGAGGCCCTGGCCTCGCAAGCTATGCAGCTCAAGGTCCAGCCCACCGCCAGCAGCTCCCTGCGCTAACCAGTGCATAAGCCTCCACTCCCTGGCCTTCCCTAGATCGCATGCAGCCAGATAGGTTGTAGGAGGCCTCTGGTCCAGTGAGTCTTGAGCAGGGGAAGCGGATTTTCCGCGGGGGCAAACATGGGTCTCAGTCTAGGAATGGACGGTGGGAGAGGGACAAAGGCCTTCCTGCCGTTCCCAGCTGGTCTCGGCTTCATAAGTGATGCTTGGAGTGAGTGGACCCAAACCCGCCCCACCTGCCTCACACTAACTGGAGATTTCACTGACACGCCACTGTCCTCCGTGCTCCCCGCCGTGTGCCTCCTGCAGTTTGTCATCTCAAGCATTTGAAGGAAGAGTTGGAAATGCTGCCTCAGGGACTGATAACCAAGGGGACTTCCACCTATGCCCAGACTGTCCCCCTGGAATCACAGAGCTCTCGGGGGGAGGCAGTGGCAGGTCCTGCCTGGAGGAGCCAGGGTGGCTGCGGGCCAGTCCCGTGGGAGGGCTTGCTCCCGGGCATCGCCCCCCAGCAAATCCCTGCAGCGGGGTCCTCCAGGCCCAGAGCACTCTCAATAGCAAAGGCTGGGAGCTTATTGAGGCTGGGAAGGCTCCTCCCTGAAGATTCCCATGGACCAGGGTCTGCATTTTCATCAGACATGGGGGGGAAGCTGGGGGGCGGGGGCGGGCACGCAGGTGGTCCAGCCACAGCCTGAGAACTGCACACCAGAGCACCTCCTGTAAAACCACCAGTGGGAACCCGTGGGCCACACACCCTGCCGCACCTGAGGCGAAACTGGGAGAAGCAGCCCAACCCCGCACCTACCGCGCCTGCCTACCACGCCAGCGAGTGCCTGCCTACCGGGCCTGCCTACCGCGCCTGCGAGGCAGAGTGCCTGCCCTGCTGCAGCAACTGTGGGCAATTGACGCCTTCTCAGGCTCCTCACGGTGACCAGGCTCTAGCCAACGCGCTTTCGCCAACAAGCAGCACTCGGGAAAGGCCACAGGTGGCTTCTTCTCATCTGAGCGTCTGCGTGGACCGCGGTCCCAAAGGCACGGTTTGTAAAGGCCCCGAGCGGGGACAATCTACGTCCGTCACCGGGGGGCCGGCTGGGTAACGTGCCCGTCCTTGTTGGCTTAAGCATAAGGAGCTCTCTTTGCAGGGACGCAGAAACGTCTCCAAGATGCAGGCGAGGGCAGGAGGGAGTCACTGAAATGCGTGGCGCTGGCTCGGCAGGGGCTCCTGGCAGCCGCCAGGACACCCGACGGAAGAACAAATGCCACCGCCAACCACACCGGGGCCTCCTCACCTCCTCCTGGCATCGGGAGAGAGAACACAGCGGAGAACATGACAACAATGGAGCTGGGCAAAGAAACTTCTGGAAAAATACCCAGCAGGAGTGGGAAGTGGGTGGATGGAGGAAAGAGCAAACAAGAGATTTTAAAACTATATACTTTCCTCTACTTTTCAAATTATGATTACATTACCAAAAAAATACAGTGTTTTAAAACAGTAACTTTTTTAAAAGAGATTTTCGATGTGGAGGAGGGATATACTAGTATATGCCCAAGGCCAGTGTGATATTTTTAAAGACTTTTTTTTTTGAGAGAGAGAGAGAGATCAATGTGAGAACAAAACATCAATGGAGCCCACAACCCGGGCGTGTGCCCTGACTGGGAATCGAACTGGCAAACTTTCTGTGCACAGGACGACACCCAACCAGCTGAGCCACACTGGCCAGGGCCAGGCCGGTGTGATTTCACTGACTCTTACATTCCCGTGGGCCCTGTGGTGGGTGTGCCTCACACGTGCCCCTGGGCGCGCAGGTTGCTGCGTAAGGCAGGCGGCGAGCCTGGCCGCCTCACTACCCATGGCTGTGGCGCATCAGCAATGCTCAGAGCTGCCGGACTCCTGGCGGCTTAGAGGCACTGGTGACCCCGGTGGCTCTCACCCGACTGCTGCTGGGGTCCCACCTGGACGGATCTCACTGGTTTGGGGCAGGGCCAGGGCACTGGGCCTTTTCAAAGCTGCAGGCCAGTCTAACGTGCAGCCACCGTGCGCCTCTTGGTCTGGAGCTCTGGAGTGAGGTTTCCGAATCCGAGTGAATAACGCATCCTCCGGGAGGCTGGCGGCCCGGTTCGTGACCAGCGGTTCCAGACGTGCCTGCCGCCCAAACAGCCCCCTCCCTCCTGCGGTCTCAGCGCCCTCGGCAGGGGCTCCGCACGCGCCAAGGCCCAGAGGCCACTCTGTTTTCTAAGTGAATGCAACACTTCTTCCTGCGAGTGTGGCTCACACTCCTGCCACCCACTTCTTCCTCCTCTGTCCTCCCCACACACCCCAGGCCTCCACCAGAAATCACCGGCAGGAGCAGGGGAGCGGCAGGGCTGAGATGGCGGGCCTCTCCCTGCCCTGGCGGGCACTCCTCCACTGACCCCAGGGCAGGCACCCACTGACCCCAGGGTACACACTGACCCCAGGTACACACTGACCCCAGGACACCCACTGACCCCAGGACACCCACTGACCACAGGGCACACACTGACCACAGGGCACACACTGACCCGTGTACTCCAAAGAGGGGAGACATCTGGCAAAAGTATCACCTTGCCTGCTGTGTGCAAGGCTCCCCTTCCACCAGATCCTGTGGATTTGTTCACACCAACCTGTGCAAAAACACAGACAGCCCTGAGCCATCCACCAAGTGCAGGTCATCACACCAGGGCCGAGCCTTGGGTGGCAGGCTGTGGCTCAGAGCCCAGACTTGGAGGTGGAGGACTCATCGTTCCGCCAGGTGCTTTTGGAAATATGTGTCGTGGGGGCACCTGTGTGCACCAACCAAAACCTGGCGCCGTTGGCACCACAGAGCAAACACCACCACAGCGATCTGCCATCTGCTCTGCCCTGGGCCCGGCCGCCAGCGCTGTCCTGTCTCAAGGTCATCGCACTGAGGCAGCTCCTGCACTGCCGCGGCTGCTTGAAGATAAGGCTGACGGCTGAGAAGATCAAGGAGGCGGATTTGCTTCCTAAGAAACTTGAGGCCTGGAATGTTAGAAAGGCCTGTGCCTCTCAGCGCGTGAGGGTGGGCAAGGGCAAGGTGAGGCTGGCGGACCCTCCAGCGGGGCCTCGCGGGTCTACAACTGGACAATGGTCTCATCCACGCTGCAGGGGACGGCGGGAAGGCGGGTGGGGAGAGAGCAACCCAAGAACTTGTAGCAAATGTGCATAACCCACGGCAC